>NC_032096.1:1660618-1884183 GCF_000182965.3 Candida albicans SC5314 | reverse complement strand
GAATTGCCATACAAAAAAATGTTAGTGTTTTTCCCATACAAAAATTACTATGTAGTGCACTCATACAAAAAATTACTATGTAGTGCACTCATACAAAGGGTTTACTAGTATTTTTTACCATACAAAAAATTACTAGTATTTTTCCCATACAAAAAAATTACTATACAAAAAATTGCTATACAAAAAAATCACCTTACAAAATTATTACTATACAAAATTACTTTATATTTCGTTCACTGTACTGATAAAGGAGTATATTCTATGGCTGCTGGAGAAGAACTACGTATAATATAAAAGAGCGAAGGGAACTAAAGGTCTATATAACGAGCAGGATGGGTAACTCGGTGGGGTATTAGCACGCACACGACCTGCCGACATTATCGCTGGCTTTACAGTTCCATACTTTTACTCTTCATACGACTATCTGCTTTTTCCCCAAATACACATGCCTAAAGGACTTATGCCCTGTCAGGCTTATGACAAATATAAGTTGAATTGTTAGTAGCAATACTGAACACTCACTAGCAAACTCTGCTCTTGTGCCACACAGTCAGATCAAAAAACAAGGAATCTTGCCCAGACAGACTGAACGTGACAGTTAAATAATATAGTAATTTAATTCTAAGCTATATTACTTACAACACAATGGTTTAAGTACACAAAGTGGACAAAAAGAAATTGACACAAGTAAGAACAAAAATAATGTCTACACATTTGATGTATTTCCGGAATACATGAGAATATAAATAGTGGACAGAAGAAGATTATATTTTATATCATGTACTTGTAAAATGGACTCAATTAATAAAAGAAAAGTAGAGTTAACTTACGAAGATTCTACAAAAGAGATGAGGGACTCAAAATTGACAAATCAACTGTTGGTTGAAAGATTCAATTGATGAGAAATGGAGTATAATGAAAAGATATAGAAAATGATAATCGAAGTGAGGTTATCTTAATTACATTGGTTAGTTCACTTTAGCTTATTTGCTAGACTGTGTGACAATGTAAAGCACATATGCATAATACTGGTCGAGAATTGAAAGATTGTTATTTTTTTCTAACAAAAAAAGAAACGCCATACAAAATATTTACTCCAAATCTTTTACTATCAATTTTTTTTCAAATGAATTATTTTATTCTCACTATATAGTGTCATTTATTACAATACATCTCAAGCAAGTGTTGAAGTTTTTGTTAAATAAAAAGTGTAAGGAAACTGAAGTTTTGGCTAGAAAGCTAGGCATGTCAGATAAGAAGGTGAGCATCTACTATTTTGATTGTGGATTTCTCCAAGGCGTTGAAATACCATTGAGGGTTCTAATAGCAACCAAACTTTTGAAAATAAGTATTATTTGAAAGAAATAGACTACAAATCAATTGACAAAGAGAATTCATGCATGTGAATAAGATAATTGAGTTTTCACTAGCGAAGAAGCTAGAACTAACTAGTAACATATTTTCAAAGCATTAAAAGAATTGCGGGGAGATGATATTCACTCTAACTACACAATCACTTAAAACGGGACATTACAAAATCAACAATTCGCAAGAATGGTTTAGTGGTAAAATCCAACGTTGCCATCGTTGGGCCCCGGGTTCGATTCCCGGTTCTTGCATTCTTTTTTTCACAATCTCTTTTTGAGTAAGAAATCATATCAACAAGTTTAACTTATCCTATTCCCTTCACATGGTTGTTACTGACTTGTACCATTAAAAACAATTTTAATGACAAAATATTTAAGTTACATAATACATAAATTACGGCTATATCCATTTATCTAATTTTTTTTTCTGCGTTTTGGATCATGATCAAGGTCTTGTTTACCTGTTGAGATATACTCTAATTGTTGACTAAAACTTCTCATGTAAAGTGCAAGTTCGCTAACTTTCTCAGGTGAATTTTCAAGTATTTCCTTGTATCTTTTTGAAATGTTTTCCAAATAACCTTCAATTTCTGTACTTAACTCTTCAAAAGTTTTTTGGGGTATATTTTGATCAGACTGCCCTGTAGACGTTCCTTCATTATTAGAACTCGTCAGATTAACAACATCAATAATATCCAGAGGATCATCATAGCTAGAAGCAAGCTCGTTATCAAAATGAAAATCTCTTTCTTGATTCTCCAATTCAATATCCGAAAAAGAACCATCATCTTCATCCGAAAAATAATCCTGGGAGTCTTCCACAGGAAAATCCATTTGCTTCTCCATGTTATCTCCAAATACCAAGAACCTCATTTTATGGTACATATAAAGATGTTTGCACCATGAAGACTCCCCTTTTTCTGTATTGCATGTATATGTACCTTTACCATGATCAATTGTAACAGTATATGTCACGTCATCATCTTTTACCAAACCTAGCTTGCCCTGAAGTTCAACGAGCTTCTCTATAGCCTCGTTGGATAAACTATAGGCGGCATCAAAATACTCACGTTCTGCTTTGCTTAAATGAAGCATCTTTCCTCGAACATGTTGTGATAAATGTAATGCAAGCACAAAGATATAGCCACGGTTAGAGAAATATGAACTAGAGGGTTAAAACGGAATAAGATAAATTACTAATATAATATTAATATAATACCAACACAATATTATATAATATTATTAGCCAAGAAAATAGACTGTGTAGAAAAGATACTTACTAATATCCTCAGGTACTTCACCTTAAAGACCCAGGATAGCTCATCGCTGAAGAGTGTGTTAGAAAGAGGAAGGGAACTATAAATACTATAGAATTCCCTTTAGAGACTAACCACAAATAACTAATAACTAACTAACAAATATATTCAGTATAGAGTATCACCATAATATTCTTTACTATACATATACATCAATTTACTGTTATCCTCTAATCAACTCAACTATGTCTACAGACACTGCTGCTGCTGCTACTCCCTCCATGGATGGTGATGGCCATTTACACTTTCTACTAGCATTCCGGACAAGTTCAACCTTATTTGAAAATCATATGAAAGTTTGCTGTAGTGGATGAAAAAACAACATCGCCACTTTGTTTGTTTACATTTTGTCCAACGTAAGAATTTTATTCGCCAAAAAAAAAGAAAATTTCTCTAACCACTATCCAAGCTGGTTTCAAAGAGACAAATCAAAGCATAAAGTCTTCAATTAAACAACTATACAACTTGTTAGCTATCAAAACAAAAAAAAATTGGCAAAAAATAAACTCCAATGCGGGGAATCGAACCCCGGTTTGCTCGGCGCTCTGTTCCTAAGAAAGAAATGAAAGCGAACCGTGATAGCCACTACACTACATCGGAATTTTACAAAAGATTAAGGCCCCTGCTGGTACCAGTGGTGCAACAACATAATTTGCTGGGTCTTGTAAATGGAAATGTTTTTTGGTCCATGGTAGATCACTTTCCAATCTTCTACTTATAGCAGCATCATGGGGCAAAACTATTGAGTTATGTGTGCTTATATGACACAACCCTTCATTTAAACTGAACAACGGATGAGTAACTAATGAAAACTTTTCTCTTTCCAATTTCTTTCGTGATTTCAAAGACGACTTCCAAAACAGAAGCTTCACTTCTGGTCTGTGGCTCGAGCAATAACGGCAATAGCAGATTGAATAGTCTTCATTATACCTTTTCTTATATTCCTTGGAAGCAAACAGAAAACCATCATCTAATTCTCCTGCCTCGACTTTATCGTCATGGTCGATGACGGCATGGCACGATGAAGACAAACAGTCTTTGAAATATCCATACATCCATAGCTGATGGGTATGCCACATCAAGTCAATATCCAATGTGGGAACTACCATATGTGTTAGATTATTATCAGTCATCATCAGGAAAAACCGTCTATATCTGATCAACGACTCAGATACGCTCTGTAGCACAATAGGTGAGTGCAACCAATCCATGCTGTTCATTTTCATGGTAAATATTTCCTGTCGCAATACACAGCCAACTAGATCCTCACCAATCACCATACCACGGGGCACTGTATAACAGATAAGATTCGACTGTGCATAATCACCCAACCCTCCATCGACATCTTTTGTGATCGCATAAACAGGTTTGGAAGAGCTCCAACGTTTCATAACAGCCTGTTTAACCTTGTTACTAGCTACGCCAGGATCTCTTGATTGTTTTGGATTGCAAAGGACTGGTGAAAAGTATTTATAAGTATTTGGGAGGGGCCTTGAGTTGTGAAGATCGTGGTACAATTGAAGTTTGCGTAGTTCGTCATGAGTTAGCTCTTCAATATCTTCACAATAGCAATTATGCAAAACAATGTTTCTATTCTTGCTTTGAGGTTTTGCTTTGAATTGGCAATCGGCAAACCCAGTTTCCCGATCTGTTGTCATTGGAATAGGCTTTGATAATGACACCTCACACTGTGGACAATAGACAACAACCAACTCTTCGTGCATAGAAAAAGTCCCCACATCATACTTTAAATCGTTTGCTTTGTCTGTGAATGTTTTCAATAAATTAGTATAATTGGTCTTGTACTCATCCGATACGTTATACTCAAAAGATTCATTGTCAATACACGATTCAAGTCTATCCAACGGAAATGGGTACTTTGCAAATACAATAAACTCCTCTCTTGTAAACACGTCATAGAACGTCTTTGGATTTAATAAAAAGGCATGCCATACCATAACCACATCTAGCGGAGGCAAAAACAGATCCATTGTTTCATTGAAGCTTGCATCTTTTTGTAGTTCATAGAATGGAAGTTCTCTGGACGAAGATCCATCACTATAACAGTCCCTCAAGGCAGATACAAAAATAATAAACCGCCTCACGGCACATGTAATAAACACCTTCCACTTTTTAATTTGGTACTTTTCAGGATCATTTCCACACCCTAATACATTTTCCTTCAATACACCAAACGCTTTCAACAACTTTAAATGAGCAACAGCTTCGGGAATAGTTGGCATACACGTTGGTCTCCGCAAAACTAGTTTGTCTATTTTGGGAAAATCAGTGTCAATTCTATACTTGTAGCTTTGATAATCAGTTTGCTTTGCTTCTTTTAGGGTTGTGATAAAATCAAAGTAAGGCTGGCAGTCGTCATTGTCAGATTCTTTTGCGACAGCTTCATAAACAGGCAAATAAGGATAAGTGTCTTCTATAACTTGAGTCATTTTCAGTTTGATGGTGATTCAACCCATCCAGAGTAAAAAACCACAACCATGGCCGTCTTTATATAATACAGACAAGAAGAAACTACGAACTTCTGGACAAAAAAAAAAAAAACAAATCATCAAATGTGTTACGAGCTTACATAAGCATTTTTTTTTTAACACGACATTTTAAATGATCTTTGCGCACATCTATTACTATACATCACTATCTTTATATTTTTTAAAGTTATCCCATCCAACCGAATTGGCATTTGGCAATTTGATAATCTCGATTCGTGTAAGATACTCTGGATTTGGACGTTCAGGGTATGTAGTTACATAGTGTATGGGCTTTTTGATAGGCGGAAGCTCCTCCTTGCTTTCTTGGACAATCCCTCGCAACTCTAATGGCAAGTTTCGAATAATCTCTGGATACACTGTTGGTAAGCTAAACTTGTTGTTAAGATCCAACTGTGGTGTCTCAATTGGTTGTGGAGGTGGTGCTGGGTTTATGAGGTCCTTTCTTTTCGCTTCAAACTTTGTCTTGAGTGCGTTGGCGCTTGATTCAAAGTCTTGTTGAATTTGGGCGAGCTCAGATTCATCGTCATTTTCGCTATCAGCTTCAAAACTATCACTCAAAGATGCCTCTAGCTGACGACGACGCAATTTCTCTTCCAAATCCTTCTTTCTCTGACCAAACTCGCTTTGCAATTGCTCAAACTCGTTCCGTTCATCTTCAAATACTAAACGCAATCTTTCTTGGCGAAGCTTCTCTTCTTCCGCCCACTGTTGGTGTCTAGCAGCATCCAATTTTCTCTCCTCAAGCTCATTTGCCTCCATTTGCAAAGCCTTCAATTGTTCGAAATCAATCAATTTAAACTTGTAGTAGTTATTCCATGTCTCTTGGGCAACACCACGATACGTATTCAAAAGAACATTAAACTGTAAGCTATTGTGTAAAATTTCAAGATTGGAATAGTCCTCGGTATACTTGCGTTGCTCAGAAAGCAAGTACTCAACAAAGTTCTTGTCAAACTTTTCGTGGACTAACCCCTTTAAACTCTTGTTGTACCTGTTATTGTTCGACACCTTTCTCTTGTGGCGCGGCTTTTTATTACTGGAAAGATGTATCTTGTTGATTTTGTTCATCAATGCACCATCCTTGTAATTCCCCGACCCTGGACCACGGTAGGTTTTGGTGTAGAAATACTTTGTGTGATGGTAATTATCGGTATCGCTGTTGAACACCAACTTCTGAATACTTTTTGACTTTATCTTGACATTATCATTAAACAAATACGAAGAGTTCGAAGTTGCATTAAGATTCTTTGTGTTGAACGACAGCGGGAGACTTTGGTGGTTTGATGTCACATAATAATTAGGGACTTTGCAAAGATGGTGGATACTAAAGTCAGGTATAAACCCTTGTCCCGGAATCACTGACTCGCTTAAATCTATGGAGTTCGGATCAATCTGCAAGTTATGTTTCTTTGACTTTCCAATGGGTTTACGGAAACTCTTTTTCGGCTTGGATTCTGTCTTTTCGTTAATGTGCATATCATTGTAGTTGTTGGCATTCAACACCAATTCTCGTTCTGCATAAGATAACTTGCTGTTGGGAAGAAATCGGTAACCTGAAACTCCAAAATTCTTGTAATAGTTTAGCTTCGACATTGAGTTGATACTATTGAAAAGTGAATGGGTTAATGGTGTCGAAGGGTCAAGTCCGTATTGATGAAACACTTGTCCAATAGTAACCCTATCGTCATTTATATACTTTGGATGGTCCTTGTGCATGTGCTTGTATCCTTTAGACAATTCCCCACTATTATCATTATCTTCATCCATGTCTTCATCCACTTCGTCCTCCTCATCATCATCTAGATTATCGTCATCTTCTTCAGCAGCAACCACACTTGCTGGTTTCTCTTGTGTTGGGGCTTTCGACACCTTTGGCTGTTCTGGTTCACGCAGAACATAAAAAACCTTCTTATTTTCTATTCTTGAATAGACCAAGGGTAACGAAATATAAAAAAGATCAATCTTTGTATCTGCTTCTTCAATCAAATCCAACTCAAACAACTCTTTATTCAAATCCTTATCGGTCTTTAAGATTTGCGACTTTTCAATGTTAGCACATTTGACCAACTTGACAATCAATTGATACGATGAAGGGTAGCCCCAGTACTTGGCAAGGTCTCTTATCAATACAAAGTCTTGGTTGTCAACGCTAAACACAGGAACTGCCAATGCCGCTTTCTCTATAGCACCATCGCTACTGCCTTGTTGACTAAACTCCAACTCAATTCCAAATGCCGGTGCACGTTTTTTCGTAGATGGGGATTTCGGAAATGTAACTGTAATAGACATGATTGGATTACCTAACAGGCTTGTTGTTGTTTACACTTGCTTGACTTAAAGAAAAAAAAAAACAGCCTATCAACTTCTCGGTTTGTTCAACAAAAAAAAAGTTGTCGTACTTCTGGTCGTGTACCATTCCAAACTGTTCACACTTTTTTTTAGGTCATGGCACATAATCTTTCGGTTCACACAAAATCAACTGATTTTTTGTCTAACAGCTCTAATCAAGTATAGTTATCTACATGGGATTAACAATTTCAAAATTATTTGCCAGTCTCTTGGGGAGACGTGAAATGAGAATATTGATGGTTGGTTTGGATGCTGCTGGTAAAACCACCATCTTGTACAAGCTCAAGCTAGGAGAAATCGTCACCACAATCCCTACAATTGGGTTTAATGTTGAAACCGTCGAATACAAGAATATATCATTTACAGTGTGGGATGTTGGCGGACAAGATAAAATCCGACCACTATGGCGCTACTACTTTCAAAACACACAAGGAATCATTTTTGTTGTTGATTCAAATGACCGGGACAGAATCAACGAGGCCAGAGAAGAATTACAGCTGATGTTGAATGAGGATGAGTTGAAAGACGCAGTGTTGCTTGTTTTGGCAAACAAACAGGATTTGCCAAATGCCATGAATGCCGCGGAAATCACTGAAAAGATGGGGTTGCATTCTATCAGGAATAGGCCATGGTTCATCCAGGCCACTTGTGCCACTACTGGAGATGGTCTATATGAGGGGTTGGAATGGTTATCTAACCAAGTAGGAAAATGAGAAATCTCCGTGCCCCCTCGAGTATTATCTCCGGTATTTTGGGTTATGTAAAGTAAGTATAATATAAAATGTGGTTGATTCCTTAATTTGATTGTGATATATTTTGTGGAGCGTTTGTGGATATTTTTCATATGCCAAAAAAAATTATCCGCAACAATGACTTGCCGCGGTGAAACTACCACTAATTAAGAAATAAACCCCACAGAAGAATTTCAACATAACGTCCCCTCAGACAATGAAAAAAAAAATATATATAAACTCCATGTCTTATCTCTATTTTTCTTTATCAAATTCACCTAAAGTATCAAAACTATTATACACAATGTCCGACGAAGAAGCCGATGTCTTGTACGAAGTCAGAGATAGAACTGCTATCATCACCTTCAATATTCCTTCCAAATTAAATGCCTTAAATGGTGAACAATATTTAAAGTTGGGTAAATTCATGGAAAGGGCCAACGAAGAAGAAGGCACAGTCATGACTTTGATTCAATCTACAGGTAGATTTTTCTCTGCTGGTGCCAACTTTGCCGACAACGGATTGATGGATGTTGACCCCCAATTGTTATTTACTCACGAATATTGGTTGGGAAAATTTGTTGCTAGAAACGTTTGGTTGACCAACTTGTTCAATGACCACAAGAAGATTTTGGTTGCTGCAGTCAACGGTCCTTCCATTGGGTTGAGTACTGGGTTGTTGATGTTGGTCGATTTGGTTTACGTCCACGATTTGAGCAAATTCTATTTATTGGCACCATTTGCCAACTTGGGTTTGGTTGCTGAAGGTGCTGCCTCTGCCACCTTGTTTGCCAGGTTAGGATGGTCCAAAGCTTCAGAAGCTTTATTGTTGGCCAAGCCAATTAGTGGTGCTGACTGCTACAATGTTGGGTTGATCAACAAACACTACGACGGTAAGTTCAAGTCCACAGAAGAATTCAACCAACAGGTGTACAAGGAAGTGACCGATGCATTTGAAAACTTGCACGAAGATTCAATTCTTCAAAACAAGCAATTGTTAAAGTTGAACAGAGATCAATACATAAACCACGCCAACTCACAAGAAGTCATGAGAGGTTTGGGTAAATGGTTAGAAGGTGTTCCACAAACAAGATTTGTTCAATTGGCAAACAAAGATGTTAAACACAAGATTTAGAGGTGTGTAGTTTTAATAGAAAAATAAATCGATAAAGTAGCGAGTAATGCTTTTTTTTTTGTTCTTTTTTTTTTTACTTTTTGTTTGTCTTTTCTTTCCTCAATGAGTTTGAATCTACCAAATCCCAGTCTAATAGGTATACTACTAGTCATATCAACCCATAGTGGACCGCAATTAATATATAAATATCCATTTGATTTATCCAATGACCCATCTAGAGACGAATCGAAGTATGCATTGGATGACAATGAAGACGATGAATTATATGACCACGAGGAGAGTGAGGATGAAAACGAAGTAAATGAAAACGAAATGTATGGGGTTAACTCACGAAACTGGGACTCGAAACATATCGATTACTACATGGGCACCAAGTCAGACCTTCTAAAGTTTTTAGATGAACAAGACTCCCGGAGAAGGAAAATCACAACCACATCACCATCAGAAGAGAAACATACAAAGGAAAAACATGGCCTAACAAAGACAATATCAAAGTCAAGCACCATGGCTAGTCTGTCAACGACATCACCGCCAGAAAGCTCAATACAGGGAGAAATATTTGGAACAGATGCAGCCTACATATGTGAAATGTTGGCACCACCCAAACAAATGTGCAATACTCGTTTTGAAATGACTATTCAAGACAAGCTATTTTTGGGACTACCCGTTCACAGACTGGACAATGGACAGTGGCGTAGCATTGGCCACAACAACGAGCACGATGAAGAAGAAACACACACTGCCAAAAACAGCTTAAACATGTTTCACTTGGTATTTGTGATGAACCCACCAGTTATTGAAAGCAACTATAGAGTAGATGAAATGTTCCATTATGTAATATCAAGGTTGTCGCTTGTGTTGCGTTATGAACAGCAAAAGCATGATTATGTGTCCCAACAGGTGAAGAACATTTTGGCGCTACGAGAACTGCTTGAAGGAAACGAGTCATTGTTGACCGAAAAATCGTCATTGTCCAGAGTGATACGTGATTGTTTTGAAGGGATCAGCACGTCGACCATTGCCAATCTCTCCATAAATGGGAAGTTGCGCTCATTTCAAATACCAATCAAAACTGAGTTCCATTCCCTACCTGATCCGTCTGTTCCCTTTCTCCCAGCTTCATATTTGTCGTCTACAGTGGAGCTACTTGGAGACACAAGCTTTATCAACGTAGGAGAAACATCCAGATACGGCCATGCGTTCAATTCAGTACAAGACGAGGAAAACTCGGCAGAAAAGATTATTGTTTATTTCGCTCTACTATTATTGGACGACCCAGAATCAATCATCAAAGATATGAAGACTGAGACTGACTCAACATTAGCGAAGTTCATTCGAATGATCGAGCCCACTGAATCGTTGTTGAAACTATCAGCAAGAAATAGCAAGCTCGATATCTCCCAAATCAAAGACTTTGCCTTTCACCTCATTTATTGGAGACGTGCCCGTGTGATACTACCGTTGTCATCGAGGTCTGTCTACATTGTGTCTCCAATGGCTCCCATCACTATAAAGTTGTACGACGATATCTCATTTTTTAATCGCCGATTCCCAACGTTGCCGTCTTTACCCCACTTTCTCAAGTTGTTATCTCCACAGTCCAGAAAGCCTCAACAGTTTGCAACAGTGATACCTTCTAAAGACCATCGTGATAGGTATTTGCAAGCATTAGGTTGGTTGATCAAACACGGCTACGTAACCCAGCTTCAGACTTTCATTTGGCTAAAAATTTCCCGCAAAATAAAAATTAAGGTGGAGGAAGATATCGAGAATGAGAACTTGGCAAAGAAAAAGAAAAAGCAGAAGAATGGATCTGTGACCGTAGCGACTGCAAATTCATCAAAGACCGAAGCTCCAATTATGCCAACCGATAACACTTCAAAGCAAGTTAGTGATTCCAAAGACCTGGATAAACCAGAGGACGATGAGTATGCATCTAAACCCCGCTTGGACGGTCTACATGAACATATAGACGGGACTCCTATAGTAACACTAGTTCAGGGGGATGACACAATCATCCTTGATCCTGGGAGAGCAACAACGTTGGAACGTCGATGGATAAACAAGATTATATACGAAGAGTGCAAACTATCTCCCGAACTTACAGCTGTTTTCTACAAATTGCTCAAATACATGAATGGGAAAAACTCTCTTGAATTGTTATTGCTAAAGGAGAATATCTCGCGAAGTGAGTTGCGGAAACTATTGTTATCTATTGAAGAGCATATCATTTCAGTAAGACACTGGTAAGTAGTAGTAGTGTGTAGATCAATTCGATTCCCCACTTTTTTTTTTGCCAAGGTTCGTAAGTCCGGATGTGGTACCATATAAAAGTTGACGTATTTTCCAGTCAAAATTGAAAAGACTCTCTCCATCAGCAGACCCAATCATGTCAGACCCAATCACTTATGAAGTCAAAGACAGAGCAGTATTGATTACTTTGAACAATCCAAAAAAACTCAACTCCTTAACCATACCACAATATGATATACTTTGCAAATTCTTAGAAAGAGCAAACAACGAAGAGGGCACTATCATCACTTTGATTCAATCTACAGGCAGGGTCTTCTCTGCAGGTGCCAATGCTGATTTTGTTACCTCCCAAGATACCGAACTTGACACTTGGTTGAACTTGTCAGTGGCAAAGCAAACATTTTTGGTGCAAACGTTTCTTGCCCACAAAAAGATCCTTGCAGTCGCTTTGAATGGACCTGCTATAGGATTATCAGCATCCTTTGTGGCACTTTGTGATTTGGTCTATGTCAATGACTTGTCAAAAACATTCTTTTTAACTCCCTTTGCAAATATTGGTATTCTCGCTGAAGGTGGTACATCGGCCACACTTCCAATTCGTTTAGGCTGGTCCAAAGCTGCCGAAGCATTGTTGTTGTCCAAGAGAATTTCTGGTCAAGATTTACAAAATGCTGGGCTCGTAAACAAACACTATGGAGGGAAATTTAAAACAGCTGAAGAGTTCAATTCCACCGTCTTGGGCGAGTTGCTCGACGCTACAGAAAACTTGCATGTTGACTCGATTTTGCAAAATAAGGAATTGTTGAAACAGATTTACAAGCCAGCCATTAGTATGGTTAACTCTCAAGAAGTCTCCAGAGGAGTTTATAAATGGACTTCGGGAATCCCTAAAGATAGATTCAAGAAACTTGCCAGTGGCGAGTTAAAACACAAGTTGTAGTATTAATATATATGCACTAACTAAATACATCTTCCTGATTTGCTTCCTCTTCATTACCAGCCTCAATGTGGGTGAAATTACTAAAATGTATTGGACGGTGTAGTTCATCGTAGAATGTCAACGGAATGTCCAACTTTAGATCATACAATTCAGCGGCATTGAAAATGGCCCCCATGAAAAAATAGTTCCAGATGTCATCATCAGGCACCATAAATGTACCAGCAATCTTGTCGGACATGATCAATTGGTTCTTTTTAGCATAATCTTTACTGAACCCAGATGGGGTTTCTGACATCATGTCATTGTTTGTGCGACCCCAATCAAATCCCTCTTTGGTGATTTCAAAAGACGATACTGTGACTGATCCTGGCGTGTAAGCAACGGTCATGGTGACAAAATTTGGCTTGTATTCATCGAAAAACCGCGATTGTGTGGTGATGTCAAATGATGTCATGTAACTAAACTCTTGTGATTGAGTATGAACCCATCCCAACAATTCCAAATCCTTCAAGTACCCTACCTGGTCGGGAAGGGTGTTTGGAAACTGTATTGAATTAACGTTACCCAACTGAGGCACAATGGCAATACACTTAATCTCCTTAACACCAACATGGTCGGCAGGGGATTTACCGTAAAGAAATGCCCCCACCTGGATTCTCAAGTCTGAAATCTGTATAAGCTTTTGCAAAATATTCTTTGGCAAGATGTACGTGAACGAATTCTCGTCATCAACAAACTCTTCTGAACTCACATATATATTTTTGGCACGCAAGTGCAAGTTGTTGGCAGCAATAGCACGATTTCTCCATTCATTTCTTGACGAAAACGTCAGTTGCTCATAGTTTGTAGTGGTTACGGTTGTAATCTCCTCACCATGTACATTGGTTGTAGTTGTCTTCAATGCTGTTAGTTCCTTGTTTTCCACTTGGTTGTTGGATTTACCATCTTCAATTTCAGCAATTTCTTGTCTCTTAACAGAAGGAGCTCTAATATCTTGACCCAATATCAAATCACGCACTTCTGATTGCGTCAACGATTGGATATTGACATTGTATTTCTTGGAATAGTCGCTAAGAATCAAGTCTCGCAACTGGGCTTCAACGTCAACCCATTGCTCATCGCTAAGTGATGGCCAAATATGGTGGTCTTGTGTCACAATGTTAGCACTAGGACGTAAAATATGGTTGGCTGTCTCAGTGTCAATATTCAATGCTCTCAAAATCAATATCACTCGAGAAAATGCAGTATAAGGGGAAATGCTCTTTAACCAATCATCATAAAAGTTGAACAACACCATTTGCGGCTCACTTGCTTTCAAAACTATATCCGACAACTTGTCTATCTTCATAACCGCAGCAAACGGCAAATGCAATTCCGAAGGTCTAATGGAGATATTGGGGAAATCCAACATATGGACTTCAAGTGGATCCATCATCCCCCTTCTACTGACAATTAATTGTTTAGGTTGTTCTTCTCGTGGTAACGACTTGACCAACGCAGCAACTTCCTCTGCTGCTTTCCACTTGGCTAATTGGCCCAAACGTTTCTGACCTGACCATACCGACGTGTGAATAATCTTCAAAAATAATTGTCCACTTTTAGGATTGAGTATAAATATACACCCATTGATTGGTTTTGTGGCCAAGTTTCCTTCGAATGTTTTGTGAACAGTAACTCGATAAACATTGGTGTCATCAACAAACAATTGGGTATCGTTATTAAACAATTCAGCATAGTTATTAGAATTCAAAAATGCTTCTTGAGGTTGTGATTGGTACAACTGCAACCCCTTACGAATACGTTCACGCAATACATACAATGCTGGGTTTGCCTTCATAATCTCTCTCATGGCATTGTGGACCAACGGCTTTAACCCTGGGAACCAATTACCATACACATCGTACATGTTATATGCCAAGTCAATTGCAATGATAATACCAGTTGGTGACGGATACGAGCTCATACCATCGGTTGTATAATCTAAAAACTTTGATCGCGCATATCTTGATATGTCATGCGAGTCATAATCACCATATCGAAGCTGAACATCAATCCAAAACGTTGTGGCAGGAATTTCCATTTTATCATCTTTTTCGTTGAGCAAAGATGGCTTGGAGACCTTCCATTTGTAAGTACTTGTCAACACAATGTCTGCCGTAGACGAATTCATTTTGTATGATTTTCTTGGATGGATAGCTTGCTTTTCCACATTATCAATCTGCAAAACTTCCAATTCTTTATCGAGAACTTGGCAAATGTCTTGGACTACACTCTCGTGGATTTTCTGCCACAAATGAGCTCTGAAAATTTGAATCAACGAAATCTTTAATGTTGGGATCTTACCATGAAGAAATATACCAGTCAAGTCCAACTGCACCAAAAACCCAACATAAACATTTGCTCGATTGATTGTGGGGGACCACCATAATGTGAAACGACGGTTGGGTATTTGACTCAACCCTTGTCGTTGGGCATTGGTCAATTTCTTGAATTTCAACGAGTCTTCAAAACCTGAAGCTTTCTCCCAAAACAATCCTTCCCACGAATCAAAACCGGTACCTTTAAATAATGTATGTTCAAGAATAGTCTCAATACCACCCAACGCTTGGATAACATCGGTTCTGTACGCATTCAAGTTCCATAATTTACCATCATGATGATTACTGGTCCACCAAAATGGGTTAAAGCGGGCTAAGCTAAACTGCTTGAATTCTCTTCTTATTCTATGGCCCTTGTCATAAGCCAAAGTGTGTCTATCCTTTTGAAACAACGTACTGATACGTGGCAAACCTCGGTCCCAGTTATTTTCCATGTCTTCAAATGTCAATCGTCTGTTTTGCTCAATTGCCTCTTGCCGTTTAATAGCATACTCGGCCCACACTCTTTGCGAGTCTAAAAACTCGTTTTCCCAAGAAGTCACGTATCTAAATATTGTGGGGATAATCTTTTCATCTTGGTGCGTCATACCAGCTCGGAAATGGGTTATTCCAGTATCTGTTTGTTTAGACCACCGAAGATCTGAAGCAGGAATTAAAATATGTGATGCACTTAGCATGCCTAACCCTCCCAACTCTTTGGGTGTATAAAACACTGCTGGTGGGAATCTTGAAGGCATTTTGGAATTGAGCCCCATTTTCACTCGATTCTGAATTTTTGTTTCACATTTGACAAGCACATCCAACAACGACGGCGTGGCAATGGCAGCTTCTCTATAGTATGTGACCAACGCAATTAACGCAGTGTTCCATTTTGCAGCAACTTTGGTAAATGTAGTAGATCCAGAAGACATTAATATTTGACGAATTCGATTGTGGAAATGATCGACAGCTTCTTGTGACACTTGTAAAAACGCCTTAGCTGTCCTTTCTCTGGTGTTTTGGTCTACGAGATCCCACACACCTTCCTGCGATGACAGAAGCTCTTTGGCTCGGATTTTCGGTAATATTCTCACTTCAAAACCACACATCAGAAACAATAAATTTGGGTTATCGCGGGAGTACACTGATGCAAACGAATCCTCCCATTCTATCGACGTCAACGAAGTTGGAATGCGTCCACTAATCTCCCAAAATGTTGCTCTCCCTAAATTCACATCGTGTCGCATCAACCGCATTCGAGAGTCGCGGGGCCAGCATCTATGATTGTTATACCCCACAACATTTTCAAAATTTGGATCTGGGTGTTCCGACAAATAGTCTTGAATTAAACCAGATGCCTCTTCATTGTCAAATTGGAAAAATATATGAATCTTGTCCAAATAACGCGAATACAACCTGATTGGTGATGCAGTTTCAGTCTCCAAATCTTTAAATTGAAGAAAATTGTTTGGGTTCTGAACGGGACCAGCTATTTCCAATGCCCTATCCAAGCCAAGAATCAACAAATCAACAACTAAACCATAGTATTGATACACAAATGACGCAAATTGAAGTCCCCTGATGATTCCGTACTGGTTGACATGGTTCATGTCTTTGAATGTAAGACTCACGTTGTTTTTGGAAGTGATATAATCGGCAATATTAGTGTCCATGATTAAACGTAAAAGCCTGTTCAACAAGGTGAAATCAATGTTTTCCGAAAATTTGTTTAATGAAGTTTCAAGCATGACACCGCATTCACCTGCCGACGTATTCCACACACTATGTAAATTATTGATTCCTTGACACCATTTGTAGACAAGTAACGGTGGGATTTCATCATCACTGGGTTTGACCCAGTTGGGGAATAACCTTCTTTTATCTGCTTCATACCACAAGTACTGGTCCAAATAGGCATCAGTAATTTTTTCCAATGGATCCACCGAATACGTTGGCACCAAATGGCTATAGTAATCCATCATCTCTAAACCAACTTCCTTGAAAATTCTCTGGGTCAACAAAAACTTCTTGATTCGAACCAAACACTCGTGGGGGTTGTCATATGCCTGCTCAATCAATGCGAGCTCTTCACGTTGTGCCGAATTCAACTTGGCATTTGCACTATAGCTTTCTTTCAAATTCTCCAATGCCAAAACCAACAATTTTGTGTCGTGCTTATAAGATATTGGTGGGAACGGAATAGGATTAAACTTTCTGCTCTCAAGCCAGCTCACCATTGTTTGGAAAATCTTCACCCCTTCGTCTGGTGACACAAATGGACCATTCTTGCCAAAATTCATTTGTCTTTCTTGTTCATTCTTGATCCATAGCCTTGTAAGTCTCCCCAAATTCTTTCTAGCAACTGTCTTTTCCACATGTGCACCTTTCCTAATTCTTTCTCTGTTGTAGTGTGCCACTGAAATCCAGCCATCTGCCTTGGCTTTTATGTACCGTTCAATTATACTCTCAATGGGCTTGGGTAACCCTGGAACTTTCCAAGGAATATTTGCTTTCCAGCATCGCCATGCCTCACTCAAATGTTGAAGAACAGTTTTAGATTTGCTTTGCTTCAATCCTTCAGGGATCATATCTAATATGTCGTGCATAACTTGGGCTCGCAACTCAATATCGTAGTATGCGTCAACTCTTTGCTTGGTAATTGTTTTTGCCACATCATTTTGTCTTCTACCTTCAAACTGTCTAGCAATAAGGTTACCCAACCATCTCTCTAATAACGGAATGATACCCCTCAAAAAGAAGAGCCACACTCTCCATGCCGGTTGCCAAAAGCCACATCCAGGACCTTTACCTATTACTTTGTTGAATCTTTGATAAATAATATGTTTTAAATCTTTACATTGACGTATTTGGTGCATGACCTTGTATTTGTATCTGTAGATACCTGTCAATTGGCCCAAGTGATTGAAAAGATAGTAAAGCCCATCTGCTAGTTGGTAAGCATCAACATTACCTAAACGATACTGGATGTGGGAATCAACAATCATTTTGACAGCTCGTAAAAGCTCTCGAATAAGGTGAAATGCGTTCCCAAAACGAGACTTTTTACGTTCTTTGGTGCTTAACGTCTTTGTTGGCTTCAAGTTAAAATTATAATCCAAATGAAGATACGTAAGACCTCTCTTGTGTATCAACAAGTTTAACATATTGAACCCTTGTCTGCACACTTGTATACCTGCTTCAACCCAGTCTATTGTTGTTTGTTGAAAGTATTTCGTCATCTTTAAACTCCTCAATAGTTTTTGATGTTTATTCTTATGTGATCTTCGTCTTGAGTTTGGTCGTTTGTGAACCTCATTCAACACATAATTTTTCAATAGCTTCTGGTAAGAAACACGCACTTTGGTGTTGCTGCTTTTCGGGGCCTGGTGCAAATACCAATCTTTCGTTAATGCGGCGTCCTGAGCACGTATGGTTTTGCCTCTGCGACGATTAAAAGGGTATGGAGCAAAAAACAAATCCAATGCATCTGCTGTGCCTTTTGGTTCCACTGGAACTTCTCCAAACTCTTCAATGTCATTTGTTTCTTCAGTTGTCGTCCAAGATAGAAACGGCTCAACATCTAAAGCAAAATCGTTGTTGTCGTCGTCGTCGTCATCTTTATCCTCACTCTTCTTAGGTTGTGTTTTCGGCACAATGAGATTGAATTTTGGATTAAAAGTAAAAGCAGGAAGCCCCTTGCTTTGTGGCTGCTGAGATCGGCAATCCAATGGTGCACCAAGAGGGGAAACCGATACTTTCTTGACAAAGGAATTGTATAAGAATGGCAACTCCACTTTATATTCAGTCTTGATTGGCTGTCTAAATATGATTCTATCAACGGAATTGAATTCTGTAAAATCTTCGAGCTCGGGATTATTGATTTTGTCTTTGAAAAGTGGCTCAAACTTTGGTCCTCCTGGAATAGCAACATTTAGACTTTTTGCTGTGAACAAGGAGTTTTTATCGAATTTCTGTGTTTGTCCCTCGTGTAATATAGGTCGAGACAACTGATACAATTTGTTCATGGTACCAAAATCTAAATTCCATTTACGGTAAGAATCACCATTCACAATGTCCGGGTCTTCTACTAAAGGTCTTGTATCATAAAACCAATCTCTCAATTCGTCGTCATCCTCTATTTCTTTCAGTCTAATGGCATCCACTAGTTCTGTATCATCCAAGTTTTCGAGCCAATCTAACGGCGGCTCTTCGTCATCAAATGGCGGGAATCTCATCCTCTTGAAATGTTTCCTATCTTTTTTCTCTCGTCTCATCATGTTCCAAGTAGTCGCCCATTGGGCTATGTAAACTGGCTCGATGACTCTGGGAATTTCATTGACAAATGTGATGGCTCCTGTTGTGTGGTAAAGAACTTTAACTTCCTTTTGCTGTTCCCATGGTTGTGGCATGTTTTCGAGTAATTTTAACAATGCATGTGGTAAATATTTTAAAGATCCCAAGTGTGAGCGTTTATCAGATGCAATCTTGTTCAGAGTCAAATCACCATGATCAATCATAATCTTGCGCAAGTGCTGCGGTGGCATCTCTGGCTTCTGTGGTATGACCTGAGTGGCTGATCTCTTTGTATCTGACTTTTTCTGACGTCGAGATTTCACCACATTAGACCAAGTTCTTTTTCTTGGTTCTTGTTCATTTTCAAGGGATGTTGATGGTGCTGATTGTTTTTTACTATCTGCAGAAGGTGGTGGAGGTGGAGGTGGAGGTGGAGGTGGTCGAAGTTTGCTATTCAAAGATTGAGAGGATGAAGGAGGAGGAGGAGGTGGTGGAAGTTGTTGCTTACCGGCACCATTGCTGTTCTCCGTAATTGGTTTTCCATCATTCTCTTTTCTTCGTTTGTTCTTATTCAGTATTCCTGGAGGAGGTGGAGGTGGGGGTAATTTACGTCCCATTGTGTGTAAATGGTTGTACTGATATTAGATAGACTAGATTGTCTTGCGATGGAGGAGATGTTTGAAGATGTATTTTTTTTTTTCAATGTTGTGGATATTTGGTTAAATGTCGCTCACCTACAGAACCTAGATAGTGCGACATTTCCCACACACCTAAACCGAGCATGACAATTACAGACAGAAAATAAGTGTGGGAGGGTTGTTCTCCTATCACACCACACACAGCACCTAACAATGAATAACAGCACTATAGATATAAGTGGTAGTTTTGGCACCGCAATCGATGACGAGCATGAGTATTTTCCTTTGGCCAAGTTTATCTCGTCGTTGGTCGATGTGATATGGGAACAAAGTGAACAATCCTCCTCCATGAATACCACCCCCTGGAATAGATTAGGAGCAATAAGCAAATACTGTTGTTCAATCTATGGACTAGCATGTCTTGTGATGGCMMCTAGTGTTAAACAGAACATTGGTGATGGCCTCAACAAATAATTTACAGCAACAGCAAGTGAGGAGGGGCCAATTCAACCAAGCAAAGTTGGCGAGCAGTACTATTTTCAAAAATTTGAGTATGATAAGTTTTAGGGTGGGAGTTATATTGTTGTTCTTGTATCAAATTTATAACATCTTGATTGTTTTGAATTTGCATTACCACTTGGGGCTAACACAGGACTCCAGTCTAAATTGGATATACCGATACATTCCTGACCTGTTGTTCCAGTATGATGCTGAGTTTTTCAACGACACCAAATACATGAAGACACCCGGGGCACAGGTTATGGTCGGACCCACAAGTGACATGTACTGGCCAATCTTTTTAACATTTTGTTTACTGTCGTTTATTGAAACGTTTATTGCGTCGATCGAAGGTAAGAAACCTTATACAGAGAGCGGGATCACAATATTTGAACATTCTTTAGCGTTTCAAGAGTTTAGCAGTAACGGGGCATTTTTCTTTGGGAGTTCCAAGTATTACAAGCGACCAACAGAGCAAGTCCTTCTCACCACGTTGTTTCTGATCTTGAATCATTTGAACATTCACATTGGTGCTATAATTAATGACAATAAGTATAGGTTAATACCGCTGACAGTTTTTGGTATGACGTTTTTGGGTTACTTCATTAGCTCATTTACCAATGGCTGGGGCTTTTTGCAGTTCCCGCTTATATTGGTTTTGACTTTTACTCCCCAAGTGCTTATATTGTTTATCATATTGATCAGCTTGGCAATCTTTTTGTTGGCCGTGGTTGTCAATGGATTCCGGTTACGAGGTCTCAATTATGCTAGTTTGTTTATGCGTGATTCTCGAAATGAGTTGGATGAGGAGGATACAAATCTGTTGATAAAGAACTTGAATATCAACCTCAATGATGATTTCTACACTGCATTGTTAAATGTGGGAATTTTGGCAATCACACTGGCGGGGAGGTCAAGCTATATTACCGAATTAAGTCTAGTTAATCTAGAGGATGAAACTTGGGTAGATAGAAGCATTTGGGAGAGATTAAAGTGGGCAGGCCACTCTTCTCGAAATGGAACATCGCGGGGTGTTGTCCAGTACTTGCAGGAAAACCAACTCGTTGGTTATGGTAATGTCATAGCTAAACCCACACAAAGGTTAATTTCAGGAAACTATTTGGGCGATTACGAGAGCAGCAACATTGGTGGAAGGACCAGCGTTTTGAAGAAAAGAACTTTGTATTTGAAGGATATGATCGTGTACACTTGGCAATTATTGTACGGTTTGGTGGTTGATAGCTTTATTTTGGAATACATACCAAACTTGTTCAAAAAGGTTGTTTTGGGTAAGAAGATCGAGAAACGGCCATACTGGGAAGAAGAGACCGAAGACGAGTTTGAAAAGAGAAAGTTAAAGACCCCGCCATTTTTACGAAAATACGTGACAAGACGAGTTAGTCGTAAGAAAAAAGACTTGGTTAATATCGACTCCTTTACGCAAGATGAGGTTTCCCAGTCGTACGCTAAGATATTACTATCAACCAACGACATTTCCGAAGTGGATAATTCTGGTGATTACAATGAGGTTATAGAGGAGGAGACTGATTTGGAATATGATTCTGATGTGGATGAAGTTGTTTTCACTCCGGGAACTGTGGCATCTCGAAACCCTACATTTGCACAAAAACAAGCTATATTACCAATACATGAACTTTTTGATGGCAAGGAATTACACGATGTGCTTGTGTCATCCAACACGACATACTTGGATATATTACAGAAACACATGCAGTATGGAGAAGAGAACGGAAGATTGACCAGATCCAAGTATCAATCATTAGCATTCCTGCCACTGCTGCTGTTTCAGTCAACCGATAAATTTTTAGGGAGAACTGAAGAGGATAGTGAAACTGCTAGATTATTGGATATATTAATTTCAAAGAGGCTTGAAAAGGGCGAGCAAAGTAGTCGCGACGACGACAGTGCCAGATCCTTGGACTGTGTGATCTGCCAGACAAATGTTCGAGAAATCATTACTTGGCCATGTAAATGCTTTGCTATTTGTGAGAGCTGTAGATTGAGTTTAGTTAGTAAAGGAATTGAAGGATGTGTGTGTTGCAGAAGAGAAGTTGAAGGTGTGTCGAAAATTTTTATTCCATAAAGGTAGGTTTTCGCCGATGTGTGTGTAAAGTTATAGTTAGGATTTAGAAATATACAAAGAAAGGGGTCGCCTAAAGAAAATGTCGTGACAGAAAAATGTCTCTACTGGATAGCCCAGTGGACGATTCTTTTGTTTGTGTGTGTGTGTGTGTACTTGGTGACAAATTTCTTAAACTTTCAACAAACAAACTAAAACACGAAAAAAAAAATTTATCATTTTTGAAAACCAAGCTAACCTCACACGTCCACTTCTAACATATGTACATTTAGAAATCTACCATATCATTACTTCAATAACATTTTCATTCATTCATTCATTCTTTTCTTTTTCTTTTTTCCCTTTCTTTGATAGACAAATAGATACGTTTTTGGACAAACGAATAGTCAATTATATTTGAATCCATTTGTTAGACAGTTTATAATGGCATCTTCAATAATTGTTACCACAACCACAACCACGACTACGACTACTGCAACAGCTATAGCTCAGCAGCATTACAGTGCATTGCCATTATCAGCTGCATGGGAGTTATTGTCATCTACGTTTCAAGAAGACTTTGTCACCGCTTTGAACAACTTGGAATACATACCTGGGGGTAGTATCATTTTGAGATATATTAAATCATCTTACCAGAATGATCCTATAAGATCTTTGCTTGAATTTTGTTTAGTTCTTTTTGCCCTATCATATTTTTTGAGTTCAAAGAAAAAGGAAAACAAGTCGGAATTGGTAAGGTTTTCTCGTAAAGAGATCGATGAGTTGTGTGATGAATGGGAACCAGCTCCTTTGGTCAATGAGGTTACCGAGTTGGAAAATTGGGAATTGAAATCAGTGCCAGAGATCATAGGTCAAAATGGTGCTCATGTGAAATTAAATAACAAGACGGCAGTGAACCTTGCTTCACAGGATTTCCTTAATCTTAACGAGAACGATAGAATTAAAGAATCAGCCAGAGTAGAAATTAGATCGGCCGGTGTGGGTGCATGTGGTCCACCAAACTTTTACGGGACCCAAGATGTCCACGTCAGATTGGAAGAAGATTTGGCTCGTTATTTGGACTCTGAGCAGGCTATCATTTATGGGCAAGATTTTGTTACTGCTGGTTCCGTTATACCTGCATTTTTGAAAAGAGGTGATTTGTGTGTGGTTGACAGTGGTGTTAATATTGCATTACAAAAGGCGTTAATTGTTAGCAGAGCCGATATTGAATGGTATGATCACAATGATGTCGACCATTTGGAACAAATTTTGTCACAATTGAAACCAGTTTTAGACAGACAGAAACCAATAAGAAGAAGATTTATCATCACAGAAGGGTTGTTTGCCAATTCCGGTGATATTGCCAACTTGCCAAGAATAGTGGAATTGAAAAACAAGTACAAGTATAGACTCTTTTTGGACGAATCATTGTCTATTGGTGTTTTAGGTGGCACTGGTAAGGGTTTGCCGGAACACTATGGGGTTTCAAGAGATGAAATTTCCATCACTATTGGTTCCATGGCTAATTCTTTTGCGTCATCTGGTGGATTTTGTGTTGGTGTTAATCCAATGGTGCACCATCAAAGAATCTCATCCAATGCCTATGTCTTTAGTGCATCGTTGCCCCCATATTCGGCCAAAGTTACTTCCCAAGCAATTAGAGAAATTCTGGCACCAGAAAACTTGGATCCGACCACTGGAAAATCGAAATTAATGGTTCAATTGCATAAAAAGACTGTTGACGTGTACGACAGATTGGAAGCTGCACTTGAAAAGTTACCAATGCACATCGTGTCATCCCCTCAATCGCCTATGATACATTTGAGATTGAGAGAGAAGGTCAGAGAACAATTGAATTTGCCATTGATGTATGGTAACTCCACATTTATCACCACGGGGAAGCCTGCAAAATTGTTGAATGAGTTTGACGAGTATTTGAATTTGGAAAGTTTTATCTTACAAAAAGTTATTGATTATGTTTTGGAACATGAAGGCATATTAATAACCAGAAGTAAGTTGATTTTAGAACATGAAAACTTGCCAGTGTTGCCACCACATTTGTTGATAATGATAAACATTGGTGTTAAAGAAGAGGAACTCGATCGTGTTGTTGAGGTCTTGCCAAAAGCAATCGAAAATGTATTTAGTAATATCAAATCAGAAGAAGATTTGTTACAATTGAGAGATGAACTTGTTAATTATTAAGTAATCAATATGTATCTGTTTTTTTAGATTTTCTGTATTCACACAGTAATTTTATTTTATTTAATTTTAATTTTAATTTCAATAATATACAAAAATAGCGGTCAGACAGTCATAGTATTGCAAACTTTCTCTTAATGCATTTGGTTTTTCATTCTATTTCGAGCATCTCGTGCGATGGCTCGCGCTTCCTCGATATCGTGAGCATTGCTGTAGTTTAAATCCTTAGCTAATTCATATGCCTCCTCAAACTTCCAGTTATTCAAGGCGTCTCTAGCAAGCCAAAGCCGTGCCTTTGATGTCTCGTCGCCAACACCCCACTCAAACTCTTGGGCAAAACATAGCCTCATATACTTGTAGGTATCTTTGTGATTGCCTAGTTTTTCCAGAATAGTTGCTAATCGATAGCAAATGTGTGGTTCTACCGAAAAATCACATTCATCAAAATCCTTGTTATCAAAAGCCAGATCTCCGTGCATCACTTTCCCTATAGAAAGTGCTTTTGCAAATGATTTGAAGGCTTCTTCTAATTGATCGATCTTTTCATAACAATTACCTATTGCCTGCCACATACGCTTATCCAATGGTTGCAAATTTGTGGCTCGTTGATAGTAGTACAATGCATAAAGATGCATATCCAATACTTCATATGCTTGTCCTAAACCATACCACGCACGGAAATCTTTAGGGTTGGTGTCCACTGCACGTCGATAGGACTCAATCGCAGCATGGCTATTCTTCAATTCAACAAACTCGTGACCCATCAATGTCCAGGCACTTAGACAATTTTTGTTAAGAGTCAAGGCTCGTTTATAATACATTATAGCTTTTTCATGTTCGCATTTCATTGAATAATAGTTTGCCAATATACAACACGTTTCCGGTCGAAATTTGTCAATTTGCGACGCATACTGGGCAAGGTACGAAAGTTTCGAGCGCTTCTCCATCACATACAACATATTTGAAAACGTGTCTAGATCATCCAATCTCAACGGGTCCTCAACTAGTATCTGATCAAATGTTGCCTCTGCTTGAAAGTAATCCAAGTTATGGTATGATATAAGAAATTGTTGTATTTTCAAAAACACAAACCCGGGGAAAAGAGCCGCCAAGTTGCTCAAGTTATCGAACAAAGTGTTCAGTTGATGATAAAATTCTTGCAATATCACTACCTCAAAAAACTGAAACATGACATTGTTGGCTAATGGATTATTGGTGTTTTTGCACTTGTTTATATAGTTGTGGGCCTCTTCAAAAGATGAAAACGATGCAATGAGTTCCTGCCAGCATGACCAGTTATATGGGAAAATCTGTAATGAATCGTGTAGACTCTGGCGGGCTAACTGGTATTTTTTCTTTTTGTTATAGATAATTCCGTTCAAGTAAAGCAAAAAGGCATTCTGTTTTTGTTTCAAATAGTTTTCAGATTCCAAGATGATTTTCGATAATTGCGAGTTCAAAGAATTTAATGCCAGCTCCTTGCTTGTGGTCCCAGTATCTTCGTTGGTTTCATTGATCATTCCAATATTTAAGGACCCGTCTGTCTCTTCTGTGGAGCGCTTGTCGACAGAGATCAACATGGAATATAATCTTAAAAACTTGGCATCGCCTCCCTTACAGTCCTTCAACACATGGGCCGCCCTGTCAAATTCTTTGCAATCAAAATACGACTTTGCCAATATTAGTATATCCTGATCTAATAAATCATCAGAGTCTAAGGCGAGGGGAGGGTACGTCACCGGCTGTTGTTTGTCTTTCAATCCATTCAATGCTTCTGCACACCATTTACTGGCTTGGTATAAACTCAAGTTGTTCAATTTACATGCCGAATGATAGAGATGAGTTCTCAACTCAGTGATATCAATGGATTCATTGGTTGTCATTGATTGTGGTGAGTTTGTTGGCTGGTTGTTTAGAAAAGTGGCCAATAATCAAAACAAAACAATGGTACGAAAAAGAAGAAAAAAAAAACAACATCAAAATTACTTCCCACTACATTTACTTACACTATAGCACACAATGTCCACAGATGCACAGACTCGTATTGAAGCTCTCCAGCAAGAGCTAGAGAATACTCGAGAGACATTTATAACAGCTCGAGAATTGCTTGATGCAGATGATCAGACCATTCAAGCCTATATTAGTCAGGATCAGTCTTCTTTAGAATCAACACCAGAAACCCTGTTATTACAAAAGAAGTTTATATTAGACTCATTCAAAATTAATAAAGCCCATAAAAATTATAAAGACTGGGAACGTGATTGTAAGAAACATCTTATTGAAAATGATGTTGTCCAATACAATGAAATATTAGGAAAAATGTCCAGGGTCAATCTTGCAATAAACAAGGCTGCTGCCATTTATGAAAAGTTGTCGACTTCGGTCACATTACCAAATTTCCTTATATCACGGAAAACTTTAGAAAAATTCAATGACGAGTCGTTAATTGAAGTTGCTAAAAAATCCAACAAAGATGGAAATGATCAGTTACCCAGAAACGTGCAATTAAAACAGCTTTTTTCGTTAGAGGCATCATCGACTTTACCTTTACCGGAATTCAAGGTGATCAATCAGTTAATCAATATTGAGTACCGTTTGAGATTGGAAAAACGGATACAATTGGAGTTGTTGACTTTGATAAAGCAAAAGCTCAATTCCGAAAATAGAGAATGGGCGAAAAATCTTGATTCTTTGGATAGATTCATTACGCAGAGCATTCCAGAAGCGATTTCCCAAGTAGAAAGAATCAAAGCACAGGAGCTTGATGCCAGGTCTAAAAAGATTGAACAGGAGAGTGACTCGCTGGATGATGAAGAGAGTGAGATCCAAGACGTGGAAAGAGATGACGATGATATGGAGCATAGAAGAGAAGAAGTAGACGTGGAAGATAATGAAATGGGCAAAGAGTCAGATGTCGAGAGTGACGTTCAGCACTCACCAATCGATACCACTAGTCTGCCCCTCCCGTCTGATCATCACGAAGATGAGGAAGACCTCGAACTGCATATTCACCAAGAAATAACAGCACCAGATGATTCCAACACCGACAATGATGAGGACGAAGATATGCTACTTGATCATTGAATGTACATATATATTGACTAATAATAAATATCTGTGTTCTATCTTCCCCCCCCTCTTAAAACTATATATAGATGATTAATTCTTGGCTGGTTCTGGTTCTTTTACAGCAGCTGCATCACCGTTCAAGATATAATTAAATACTTGCATTGGGGAATCACCCAAATCTCTTCTGTAGTTGACAATTCTTAACAATTGGTAACCAGCAACTCCACCCAAAAAGAAATTCACTGATGCCAAAAGCATGTTCCTTGGTTTTATAACAAACCCGGCCCATCTAGTCCATATGGCACCAGTGGCAAACAATGCTATCTGTTGGGTTCCGCTCAATTTTTCAACAGGACGTTGTATGTCATTAAGTCCAGCAGCAACTAAGGCCCATTTGAACACTGGAGCCCAAAAATGCACGGTTCTAGGACCGGTCTCTGAATTTAAAAAACGTTGGAATTTGGATGCGTGTTGAACTGTTGAAGCCATTGTGAGATGTTGAGGTTGATGTTGTTAATAGGTGAATTTGGGGTGTTTAGAATATGGGCAGAACCTCTATTAAATAATGTGTGGTTTTTTTTTGTTAAGTAATTTGGAATCCAATCTTGTCCGAAACATAATATAAATTTTTAGTGAGCAAAACTAAAAAAAAAAGTTCTCACTAGCGGCACGACTATAGTACCCCACTCTTATTCTCGGCTTGCGGGCCAACCAACAACAACCGTATAGTAAGCGGCATCCAACTACCGACTAGTATTAACTGGTACAGACAAGCCGACATCACTATATAAAGACGTTACAGCTGCTTATTAGCAAACTACTATGGATAATATAACAATTCCACTCATAACAAGGAGAACATCAATCTATGAGCTAGTTTGATACAAACAGATAACCCTTTCGTTTTACCGAGATCTACAACTTTCACTGTTTCGTAAGCATGTCTGTTATCCCTCTTTCAACTGATTACCAGTCTACCAAACACATAAATGCATAGCATAGGATAATGAATGATAGATGGAGAAGATTGAAAGCTCTTACAAAAGTGAATAACAACCTACATTGGTTGTGAGTGGGTTTGGGTTGGATTTGTTGAAAAGAAAAAAAATTTCATAAGCCAGTTTGAACATAATACACACAATCAGAAGAACCACCAAATAAAATAAATTGAATCTAATTTAAGGTGGGGGAGGGAAAGTAAGCTTTCTTTTTTTTTTTCAACCTTTTTCTTTCTTTAATTGACAAATTATTAATTCTTTATACACGGTTAATTTCTAAATACCTGATAGCTACATAATGTCAACAAACGAAGTAGTAGATAAATCTACCTTGGAACAACTCAAAGTTAACCTGGAAACTGCTAAACCAGTGAAAGAAGAGAAACCTGCCGCCAGTGCTGAAACCAAAAAATCTTCTAATGACGATGATTTGGATGATTTGGACGATTTGTTGGATGATTTTGCTGATGATGTTTTAAGCAAGCCACCTGGTGCCTCGGTATCGCAACGAGACGATCAATCGGTCAAACATGAATCAGATAAGGCAAAAGATCCTACTGATCCCCTTGGTAACGACTTTCAAAAATCCATAAATGAGTTGATCAGTGATTTGAAAATTGAAGACCCAGACACCCAAAAGCAATTTGAAGATTTGGTAAAACAATTTGAAACCAACCACAGAGAATCGGTTGAAGCGGAAGAGAAAAAGCCTGCCAATTTTGAATACGTTATGAAAGAAACAATGGAAAGATTGAAAAAACTGGGTGACGACATTGATGTCAAGTTTAAAAATGACCCATTAGGGTCCAACCCAGAAGATCTCTTGACCCAATTGTTAAGTGGAATGGGTGATGCTGGTGACGGTGATTTCGATATGAGCAAACTATTGGTGGACATGTTAGAGCAATTGAGCTCAAAAGAAGTATTATACGAACCGATCAAAGATTTGAATACAAAGTTTCCTGAGTATTTGCAACAAAACAAAGACAAACTTGACGAAGCCAAATACAAGAACTACACTCAGCAATACGAAATAACCAACGATATCGTCAGAATATTCGAGCTGGAATCATACAGTGAAGAAAATAAACGCCAAAGAGAACAAGTGAATTCGTTATTGGAATCTTTACAGGAATTGGGTCAACCACCAAGCGAACTTGTTGGCGAAACAGGCGATTTCCTCCCCGGCTTTGGTGGAGGTGCAGGTAAGGGTGGCGATAATCCATTCGGGTTTGATGAAAAAGACCTACCACCTGAATTCGGAAAGGACTTACAAGAAGGTTGTAAACAACAATGATACTCCTTCTTTTGATAGGTGTGTGTATGTATGTATACTTTATTCTGTCTATGGATTTATACTTAATAATATCGTTAACGACTCCTCCTTATATATTTAACCCACTTTTCTTTGAAAATTTTTCATAGTATTCCAACATTTCCGGAGTTATACCTCTTGATATGCCTTTGAGTGCGTGCTCGAAATGTTTGTTAGTAACTGTGGTTGCTTCTTTATTCTCCATAATAGCAGCCAACCCTGCTTCCTGGCACAATAATGTTACCTCTGCACCAGAGCACCCATCAGTCAATTCTGCCAACTTTTGCAAATCCACAGATTCGTCTCCGCTTTGTAAATTGAACTTGCGACTGCATTTTTGCAATATTTGCAATCTGGCATCATAGTCTGGCGGGGCAACGTATATATGACGATCCAATCGTCCTGGTCTCAACAATGCTGGATCAATTTCTGTTGGCTTATTTGTGGCACCAACAATAACCACACCTTTCAATTCTTCAACCCCGTCAATCTCATTAAGCAAAGACGTGAGCACATTCAGTGCCGCCGTGGTTGAACTATCCCCGTCTCTATCACCAGCAATAGCATCAATCTCATCGAAAAAAATTATCGACGGCGATGCAGCCCTAGCCTTGCGAAAGATTTCTCGAATGGCTCTTTCTGATTCACCAACATATTTGTTGAAAATCTCTGGACCTTTGACCGCCAAGAAATTAAGTCCAGATTCAGTTGCCAAAGCTTTGGCAGTTAAAGTTTTCGAACAACCTGGAGGGCCGTAAAGTAAAACCCCCTTGGGTGAAGAGACACCTAAGTTTTTAAATGAATCACTAGCTTCCAAGGGTAATTGAACAACCTCAATTAGTTTCCGTTTCAATTCTTCTTGTCCCCCAATATCCGACCAATGTACTTTGGGCATTTCCAAGAAAATCTCACGCATGGCACTCGGTCTGATTTCCGGCAACGCATGGTACACATCGTCAACTGTCACTTTAATCGCGGTTTGTGGAATACCAACAGTTAGGCCACGATTGATTGCTTTCATCACTGATTCCCGACATAGCGCCGTCAAATCTGCTCCAACATACCCATGGGTTTTGGAAGCAATACTTGCAATCTCTTCTTTAGTTATTTGACACTTTTCAGAATTCATCTTTGCAAACTGTTTGGTCAAAATCTCTTCACGAGCTTCAACATCTGGTATCCCGATTTCAACTTCTTGATCAAATCTTCCTGGTCTTCTTAACGCCGAGTCAATTGAGTTGGGACGGTTGGTAGCACCAATAACAACAATTCTTCCATTATCGCCCATTCCGTCCATAACGGTCAATAATTGTGCTACCACTCTTGATTCTGTCTCGCCTGAATCGTCTGAAGTCCTGCTGGGTGCTATTGAATCAATTTCATCCATGAAAATAATCGATGGTTGGAATTTCTTAGCTTCATTGAAAATGTCTCGAATGGCGTTTTCTGTTTCACCCAAATATTTAGAGACGATACTGGGACCATTGATTGTTAAGACATGTGCTTCAGTAATAGAGTTTGCCACACATCTTAAAAGCATGGTTTTACCTGTTCCGGGTGGACCATGTAATAAAATTCCTCGTGGTGGTGAAATCCCAAAATCAGAAAATAAAGTTGGATTATTCAATGGAAGTTCAATAGTTGATTTTAACAATTCAATTTGCTTTGATAACCCGCCAACTTGATCGTATGTGATTTGTTGTGGTAAGTTGGGATACTTGGACCGTGCAGGGAATGACAGTGTTGCTACATTGATAGACGTTGTTGGTGAGAACAAATATGGTGGTGACACAGTGTGAACAGACAATAAGGAGTCACTATCCTTGATTGATAATTTGTCCATGGATGCATCCAAACTGTCGTTTACATCAACAATGGTAATTCTCTTGTTGTCAACATTTATTTGCAACCCAGGATAAACTAATCCAATATCAAGCAATGCCAGTCTCACATCTTCAGTAACAGTTTCTTCAACTCCACTTATGGAAATATCACTGGCATATTGTGGCTGATTCATAAATTTGACGAGTTCAACTCTATCACCAAGCAAAAGTCCACAGAGTTGTCTGTACGGGAAGGATATAGTAATAACATTTTTATCAACAATATCGTTAGAAGAGTAAACAGTTGCCACAACCCCAGCAGACCCACTATCACTTGACGACACTAACACCAAGTTCCCATTATTAAGTTCCATTGCTGATAGTATTTCCGGGTTTATATAGACATTGGCTACGGATTTGTTGTTGGTTGGCACATTGGGTCTGACAATAAAAGACTTTGGTATTTTTATTTTCTTTGCTGGTGCGGTAGACAGTTCTGGAGTAGATACCCCATTGTTTTTCTTCTTAGACGATGATTTCGATGACATATCTTAAAGGAATATAGAGTTGTTCCGTTACTTGTAGCACTCAATCTCAATGACGATATGAGTGCATTTTTTTTTTCACCAAAAGCTTCTTCGCAAAAAATTATTTTCTTTCTTCATTTTTTTGCCAGACCATAACTTAACAAGTTGGGCTAACTTACCATGATACATACTGCTAGACGATCTGTTCTATCTTGCTCGAGTCATAGCACAGGCCCACTTATACTATATAGAAGACAATCTACTGTTCCTTTGCTGACGAACGACTTGTATATATCAAGATCCAGAGCCATCACATCAAAGCGAGAAGATGATGTGAAACTCCATTCAAATACATTCGAACCCATACCCACATTTCTACGATCTAGAGTGAGAAGGGATCTTGTTGGAAGGATCGATTTAAGTGCAAAAATAGATAAAGAAGACAAACAATTCTTGATGCAGAAAATGAGCTCGCTACAATCGTTCCTCAAACTAGATTTCAACACAACCGAGTTAATATGCATTGCCTATGGATCAACAAATATGGAATTGAAGTTAAAGAATAATATAATGGAGACTGACACACTACGTAAATTGGGGAAAACAAGGTTCAAGATGAGTCTATTCAAAAACACTATTTTCATTGATGATAGATATTTGACTGCTACGCCAATGGAATTAAGTTCAGATCTAGACATTTTCAATAATGAAGAAGTTATTTATGAGTTTCTAAAACTAAATCAACTACACAGACACAGTTTACTTAACCGGGAATTGTTGATCAATACAAAGCTACCGAGGAAAGACTATGTGACAAAACGGCAAATGCTTTGGAAACAGGCAGCCATTGGCAGTTTCTATACCATGTTGGGAATAGTGATGGTCAAATATCGGGACGAAAAACTATTGGACAAGTTGATAATAGACAAAATAATAAATGGTAAAAGAGGTGTTATTAAAATAGTACAAAGAAATCTATAAATATAACGATGCACAAAACACAATATCACGTTTAATCTTTTCTTGTGCCTCGACCATTTTCAAGTGTAATGTAGAGTCTCCAATAATTAAGGCAGCATTTTTCACTTCACGGCAGATTTCATCCAATCTGGTAATTACTCTCACAATTGTACCTTCTGCTTCAACACTAATTTGCATAATTTCATTAAATGACAACCCGTTGGCCCATTCGTATACAACATTAGCCAATGCAAAACGTTTGCTCTCCACGAAATCTTCCTCTTCCAGTGTCAAAGAAACTTGTTTTTCGACATATACCTTCAAAAGCTTTTCCGCAATTTCCAAGATCTTTGCCTTCCCCTTTTCCAATCTTGGTGTGATTAAAGGTGGTTCTTCTTCTTGGGTTCTTCCCTCGTACACAAAGCACGACAATAACGCCACTATTTCTGCAGGCTCAAAGTCTCCCAAAAAGTTGTTCAAGACCAATTCTGTAATAATCAATTCCCATCCAGAATTCACTTCACAGGCAACCCGTCCTTTCAACACTACGTTGTGTTGTTCATCAATATAACCCATTGCTTCCAAAACTTGCAATCTTTGTTCATAATCAGGTAACAATTCCAAGTTTTCATCAGAAATCAATCGTTCCAATTTTTCCACTTCTTGTGACAACAAATATCTATCAAGATACTCAACATAATGCTGCCTGAAATTAGGGCACACGTAGGCCTTACTCAGTTTTAGTTTCTCTAGTAATTGATCTTTTTCAACCGTCAAATCATGCAAGGATAGCTGTCTAGTGAATTTGAAAGCCAACTCTTCAAAGCTGTTTTGATACTTGGTCAAAATTTGTATTTGTTCTGACGCTTCCTGCACCGCTGACTTTTCGTTATTTATAATTGAATTTACTGATGTCTTGAGCGAATATCTCCCGATAAAGCAAATGTTTTCATATGGCACCAACACCACTCTCAAACGACCAGAAAATTTGATTTTGGGAAAGTTCTTGGTGATGTAATCTCGAATAGGAATATACGGTAATTTATACTTTTCAATAGCTTCTTCGTAGTCTTTGCCGTGATCAAAAGTTAATAACACAATAGCATTATTAGCACTATCTGACTTGACGACAAACCCCATTCGTGCACCATTGTGGTTTACATCTCGGAAACAAACCAATCTTCCCACACGCAACAACTGACTTTTCAAAACTGGCGATTTGTGTATATCAACAACACACTCTCCATATAAATTCTCGTACTCTGTTAATAAATTGCATGTTTCTTCTGTCCCCTCCAAAGAGCATTTGCTACAGGGGGTTATTGTTGATGATTGCAACTGCTTTTTTATTTCGTCGTACCGCTTTTGGTTTTCTGGAAGCAACACCTGTGTAGAATTCTCACTAAAGGAATGCTTTATCATTTCCTCAACTTTTAATGCCTCAATTCGCAAAAGATTCAAAATCATGCTGTAAGTTAATCTAAACTGCGACAGAAGTTTGGTAGGTGTGCCTAACACTACTTCCTTGAAATCAGTTGGTGATAATGGATCGTCGTATGCCATAACAATAACCGTACCGGTCTTATCCAACCCTCTTCTACCGGCTCTACCAGACATTTGTGTAAACTCCCCTGGTAATAAATTACGGAAACTTCTACCGTCGTGCTTTCTCATTGACGAGAATATAACTGTTCTTGTAGGCAAGTTCAACCCCATAGCAAAAGTTTCAGTGGCAAACAATACTTTGACCAACGATTTGGCAAAAAGAATTTCAATACACTCTTTGACAATTGGTAACAACCCACCATGATGAACAGCAATACCTCTACCAAGCATTTCTCTGATTTTTAAAATTTGAGGCAATTCACGATCTTCCTTCTTCAATCTTCCCACTGCCCGGTCAATAAACATATGGATTTCAGACTTTTCACGAGCATTATTGAAATCAACACTACGCAAGGAGTCTGCGTATTCTTCACATCTCTTTTTAGAGAAAACAAACACAACTGCAGGCAACAAGTTATTCAGTTTCATATAATTAACCAAATCAATCCACGTGTTTTTCTTTGGCCCATCTCGGCCAAACCTTTTGGGCCCAGAAAAGTTACCTCTATTGGCATTACCTCCCCTTCCTTGACCTCCTCGACCGCCACGGCCGCCACGGTTCCCACCTCTGGCAGTTCCACCTGGTCCGCCTCTACTTCCGGAACCCATGGTTGTAGACGGCAACTCATTTTTTTTGCCACCGCCTTCTAGCAAATCCTTGTGCTTTCTAAACTCATTCTCCTGGAATCTTCGGTTGGCATCAACAACCTTGAATAGTTGGTTTTTGGCTGATACAAAGATCTCCAAGGGAACCGGTCTTTTGGGAGTTGAGATGACATATATGTCTTTCTGTTTCGTTCTTCCGACCCAATTAGCAAATTCAAACGTGTTTGGTACAGTGGCAGACAATAAAATATACTTGACGTGGTCGGGCAACATTATAATGACCTCTTCCCACACCACACCTCTGTCTATATCGTTGACGTAATGAACTTCATCAAATATCACAAACTCAACGTCACGTATCAAATCGGCTCCTCGGTACAACATTGATCTTAAAATCTCCGTGGTCATGATTAAACAGTTAGCCTCTGGGTTGATTTGGACATCCCCGGTTATCAACCCTACATCAATGTCTTTGAAAGTCTCTTTGAAATCACGGAACTTTTGATTCGACAAGGCTTTGATTGGAGACGTGTAGATACATTTCGTCATGTTTCGATGTGCCATCGCTATAGCATATTCGGCAACCACGGTTTTCCCTGCAGAAGTATGTGCAGCCACAAACACAGAATCACCTTGCTCCAAATGGAAAACAGCTTCCTTTTGGAATGTATCCAATTCAAACGGCCATGTTCGTGCCATATTGGGGACCAACTCTTGAAAGTCTTCGATTTTATGATCCAAGTCTACTACATGAGCCCAAGTTCGTTTATCCAATGCGTTCTTCTTGTCGGTATACTTGAAATTGGAATAATCAAATGGCACCAATCCTTCAATTTCCTTGTTATCAAAAGGTACTGTCGGCTTCGGCTTTGACACGTCGCCATCTAGAATTGTAGATTTATTGAGTGCTGCCTCAGATGCAGCAGAAATGTGAACCCCCTCCAAACTATCTTTTTCTTCTTCGGAAGAAGCTGGTTCTATATCCAAACTTCCACTTCCACTTCCTCCTCCACCTACTTCTAGCCCACGCACAAATCCTGGTGGAATATCAAATAGTCCATGTTCATTTCTATGCAAATTTAAACCTGAATCTTTGGGTTCTCTTTCAGTTGCTGCTTGTTGGATTAACCCTCCTGGTTGAAATGGTAAAAAACTGGTGTTTCCTCGAAGACTCTCACTTTTAGAACTGTACCCACGATTGATGCTTAGCGAAGTGTTGGAGTTTTCTAATTCGTTCAAATTGACTTCTTCCTGGTACCCAGTGATGTGTCCATGAATACCAGATCTCTTGAATCTAAATTGCGTACGGCTCAATCGCTCAGGATTAATCACTAATTTGTCAATGATTTTCTCTCGATTGATTTCTAATGGTTTATTGACAAGATCCAAGATCTCCCAATTAATTTCTGGTGATGGGTTCAATAGATCTGTTTTCAAATTTTGTCTCCTTTCTTCTGCATTAAGGTCTGGACATTCATATGTGGTAACAGTTGTTGGGTCTACCACCAATGGATCATTTGTCGGTACCTCTTCAATTATCATTTCTTATGAAAATATTATTTATCAAGTGTGGTTTGATGTGTCTGAGTCAAGGGCTTGTGTTAGTATGGAATGGAATGTGTGGGCGAAAAAAAAAAATTTTGGTCAAGAAAAAGAGAGAGAAAGGGAAAGAAAGAACGAAAGAAGAAATCGAATGGAATGAAAAAAAAATATGCTCACCTTATTCTTGAGGTGGATTGTTTATCTTTTTCTTTTTTTTTTTTTTGGGTTTGCTTTCTATCAAGCACAACACTAATGTCACTTTGTTTGATTAGATTACAAGAAGAAAGGAAACAGTGGAGGAAAACTCATCCATTTGGATTTTTCGCAAAACCAAACAAGGCTTCAGATGGATCCTTGGACTTGAAGCATTGGACGGCTGGAATACCAGGCAAGGAAGGAACTATATGGGAAGGTGCTGTTTATCCGGTGACACTTGAATTCCCTGATGAATATCCTTCTAAACCACCAAAGGTCAAGTTCAGACCAAAGTTTTATCATCCGAATGTATACCCTAGTGGGACTGTGTGTTTGAGTATATTGAATGAACTGCAAGATTGGAAGCCGGCCATCACGTTGACACAGATACTTTTAGGGGTGCAAGAGTTATTAGACACACCAAACAAAGAATCACCTGCTCAAGAGGATGCATATAGACACTTTGTGCATGATATGAACACCTATGTGAAGAGAGTCAAAGCAGAGGTTAAAAAATATATGACTCAAGAATGAGTGGCATCAGTGGTTTATTATTTTCTAGTAAATAGTAGGCAGTGAGTAGTATTCACTATTTATAATATAAACATACAATGTACATCAACTAAACTGAATTACTATTGCTGATTAAATCTCTACTTTTCGAGGTGTTGGTGGTTGATTCACCCAATTGAGAAGTCCCTTTTTCCTTGTATGTACTGACAGCGGGTATGTCTGCCTTGATTCGCGTAACTATAGTTTCAAAAGCACCTGGCTCCAACTTGATCAAGGTGTGCAATGGTATCGACATCCACGGACTCTCCTCTTGGGGCACATTCATAAAGTAGGCATAGAGACAACGCAACACTGCCTGGTGAGTAATAATCAAGATATTTTCTTGTCGTTCCAATTCCATAATAATAGGTTCCAAACGGATAACAATGTCACGATAACTTTCACCGCCACGATATCTATACTCATACTTATTATCGTCCCTGGCCTTGAAATCATCAGGAAACTTTTGTTCAATTTCCTCATATGTCATTCCATCACATTCACCTGCATCTAATTCGTCTAATGCCTTCCATTGAAGCTTTTTTTGAAAGGGAAGAAAAGAAGCTGTCTGTTGGGTTCTTCTCAAAGTGGAGGTCCATACAGTTAAATTGGCCCCGTTACATGATTTCTCAACCAACAGAGGTAATTTACGAGCATAAGCCCATCCTCTTTCCGACAAATTAGCATCACCACCAATCTGACCACTCAAATTAAACTCTGACTCCCCATGACGAGAGAGCCAAATGGCTCTTTTCCGTTTGTTCAAGTTAAGGGCAAAGTATATGATTTTGGATTGAAGATGACTAGTTACATGGTTGATGACTATGTTTTGATCGCTCCCATTGATACGTACAAATGTAGAATCTGAGGCATCAACGGAGTCAGAAATAACCAATGGCTCAATGTGTTTGGGGATTTCATTTGGATTGACATTAGAGTTGATCAATGCCACTGTGTCCTCAGCATCTTCATTGTCTTTAAACCATTTTAACATTGACTGGGTGTCTTCAAAAACTTGTGATTTGATGGAAAGCCATTTTAAGTATCTGTATATTTTTGAACTTATTTGTTCGTCTTTCAGAATAATAGAAACTTGCATTTGGAAATAATAGTAAAAAACAAGAAAGTAGTAGAAACTTAGTTATGATAATTCTCCAGACAAACTTAAACCCAAACCCAAACCCAAAAAAAAAAAAATTGTGAATTGGCTATGGAAGACAACACCAATAATATTCTAGAAAACGAAGCGACCAAAAGAGTGAGAAAAAAAAAAGAGGAGGAGGAGGAGGAAAAAACCGGGATTTAGAGTTGGTGCGCTAGTTTTGTCTGGCGCCTTACTCCGCATATCAATTGACCAGGTAATAGTATTCTAAGTTACCACTACATAGAATGGATAGTCTTTGGAGAAAACAAATTATTCTTGAGAGAGAGGTTGTGTGGGCTTGGTATACTAGTGAGATAGCCATCGGTTAGATAATTAATAAGTTATTACTACATTCCTGATAATGTTGTGGGCGTGCCTGTGTGCACAAAAAAGAAAATTTACTCCAACACTTTATTTTTTTCTTTTTAATCTTCACAGTTTAACACTGTTAAGATCTTACCAGCATTATACATATCGTCACACCGTAATATGTCTATGAAACGATTTTTGTCAAGGTCATCGAATAAAACAACTGCAGGTCAGGGTGATGACACTTCTGCTAGCATAGGCTCAGATCTTCCAATAGTCCCGCTTCCGAGCAATCAATCAGGTGAATCTCATGACTCTATCAAGGAGTTGGGTCCCATGTTCAGACAACAACAAAACAAGCAAATCGCTGATAATGATGACAGCTATGATATGATGCATTTGAATTTGAATCCAACCATTCTGAACTTGAACAAGACTGTCCCCTCAATTAAGGGCTCTACCATTCAGGACTCATTATTTTCAAGCAGACAATCATATTCCACAAATCAGTCTTCGTATAAAACTGGTGGTACTAATACCAGTGGCGGCAGTAGTAGTAACAGTCAGTTTGGTAAACGAAAGCATGACCTAAACACTTCTCAGCCATTGCAGACCCTCAAAATATTGGAAGAGAATGAACATCAAAATTTGGAAGAGTTGATAAGGGATAATTTGAAACAGTTGTATCAAGATTTGGCATACACTATGAGTCAGTTCTACAACTCTAGTGCCAGTCTATCAACAACTGTTATAAACATTATTGATTGTTTGAAAAAATTTAATGTTTTCGTTGAAAAAGCTACCATTGCCAAGCCAAATGAACAATATATTTTCACAAGTTATAATTCATCGAGTCTACGGAAAATTTTGAAAATTTATCTTGAGTTGTACGATAATTTGCTAACAGATCAAGTTTATATCAAATTGAAATTGTTGTTAGTTAAAAATTTCAATGACTTTGCCATGTTATTAAATAGTCAAGAGATGAACCAAATAAGCGAGGAAATGATCAAACCAAAGAACTACCCCATAGGCTCTAGCAAAGGGAAACTGTTACCAAATGAAGAAATATTAGTGCGCATAATGGAAAAAGTGTCGCACAGCAATTTGTCTATGAAGGAACAAAATGGATCATTCATTGCCCCAATAACTCGAGGTATCTCAAACAATTTGAACATATTATGTCTATATTTTGGATATCCTGAGCCTACTGAGTATCACCATAGTCTAACACAAAGTTTACGTGAATTGTACGACGACGTACACGTTGTTCTCGCTAAAAACCAGATTGAGTTAGCCAGTGCTACACGAGTGGATGCAGCAAGTACTTTCAATAAACCAGCAGCATTCAACGATGGATTCCCGCCATTGCAAGCCCAGAGCACCCAGAAATTCAAGTTACCATTTAGAGTACCGACAGACATCCACCATGTGCCTATGTCCATGTCAATTTCGATTGAAAATGCCACTCGAACATCGGGGACCATGGGAGGCTATATTTACCCCATTATTGATTTACAAAAGCAACCGCATTTGAAATCCTATGCCAATTCCAAATTTGCAATTTCATGTGGTCACGTTTGTTTAGATTCCGACAACCCTGAGAACTACCCTAATGTGTCCTCACCGTCATCGGTATTGATCTCATTATACAAACAAGCGTTAACTGAACAATACCACAAGAGTCTTAATAGGAATAACAGTACTGCTGGTGTGCCATCTGAAACTCGAGTTGCGTTCGGTGCCGTTCTTCAACAATTGGAGGAAATGTTCCCCTTGAAGCAAATAAAAAAATCAAGCACTAGAAACAACAACAGTGCTTATAAGGACGATTATGAAGTTCGTAATTTACCAAAGTATAGATTTGGACAAATAATTTGGGGTGAAAGAACTTTAATCAAATTGAATGGTGATACTAATGGCAATAGTAGTAATAACCACCAAATAAATGAAATGAGTGGGATTGTGGAGAAAAAATTATCTGATTTGGCCATTATCAAAGTGAATAAGAAATTGAAATGTGAGCATAACTATCTTGGTGATGATGTTCAATTCAATGAATATGACCCTAGTTTGATGTTTGATAATTTATATGTCAGAAAAGTTATCAACTTGAAACGATATGTTCCAAAAGTAATAAACACTGCTATTGAAGACGTCGATTCTGATGTTTCAAATAATAGTGAAATACAAACGTATTTTGGAATTCCAGTTTTCAAATACGGTTCCACTACTAAATATACTAAAGGACATCTTAATGGTATCAAGTTGGTTTATTGGTTAGATGGTGCAATTCATTCTAGTGAATTCATTGTTAATTCCATTGAAGCAAATTCATCGTTTGCGTCAGGTGGCGATAGTGGATCATGGATATTAACTAAATTGGATGATATCGAAGACAATTCAAAAGGTTTAGGGGTTTTGGGAATGTTACATTCGTACGATGGTGAATTCAAACAGTTTGGGTTGTTTACTCCCATGACCGAAATATTGCTGCGATTAGAAGAAGTTACCAATATCAAATGGGGAGTTGTTGGGTGTGACAATAAGCATGATGAAGAAGATGATGATGAACTTCATGGATTTGATACTGATGACAATGATGATCGTCACTCGGCATTCCTGGATGATGATGATGATGGTGTTTCTGAGAATAGCGATGCTGCATATCCACCAGATATAGAATAATGAATAAGTTCCCATGGCCGGTCAAGAGCAAACAGAGAATATATATTTAATGACAATAGAAGAATATCTGTATTTTTTTGTACTATGCAATGGATAGAATATAAACGTTCTACGAGAAACTTAACTGTCCTTGTTTGTCACTTTGAAGTAGAAGTTTAAGTTTTGCTGTGTTATGACATCAAAGGCCAATGAATGATACCAGAAGCAGTGTTGACAATTTACAAGTGTGTATTAGAACTTACTGACTCCTCCTTGCCAGTCTGTTATCGCCGGGTGACGCGTAATATTTTTTCAATCACGAAATAGGCATTGTGGCCGAGTTGGTCTAAGGCGGTAGACTCAAGAATTCTTTTCTTCTTCTGTGTAAACAGGGGTTTTCTACTATCGTAAGATGCAGGAGTTCGAATCTCCTCGATGTCAATATTTTTTTGCATTTCTTGATTTTCCGATAAATTTAGACTTGTTAATCAAATATGTTTTATTATACTGGTTGGTTTACAATATCTTTAGAAATTATTTAACTTTTTTCGAGGAAATCTCGAGCCAATTTTTTCTTTTTCCTGAACAAAATCCTACCACGGTATTAGGGTACTAAATAACTGTGCAGTCATTACTCATACATCGTCTATGTTTCAATAAAATAATTGCATATAACCCAATTACAGTTTGGAAAGCTCTGTAATTAAGCGAGTCTTAATTTAAGCTACAAAAATTGCTTAGAAATATCTAAAACTCTTGATACGATATTCTCATGCATTATGTAGGAGCTGGTATTTCAGCTATTTTTGTTTTCCTATATAGCACACCTAGCCAACCTCTTTTTTACCATAAGAAAGCAATCCTTTATTGGTTCTACCTTATTCTAAGCATAGGCAAACCTTTGCATCTTTGAATTGATATGCAGGCATATTTTTTTTTTCAACTTCCTCACTTCAATCTAAATCTGGAAAAAAAAAAACATCCATCTTTAGTCAATCACCAAGAACAAGAACAGGAACCACCGTCATCATGTCAGGAAGAGGAGGAAAATTGGTCATTACAACTACAGCAATAATAACGTCGATTTATTTTGGAATAAATTTTTGGAAACCAATAATTATGTATGTTATTTCACAAGATTTCAATTTTTTTGATTTCTAAATGATCCCTAAATACTAACCGCAAAAATAACCCCTCCCTCTACGATAGTGAACAATTAGAGAAAGATGGAAACTTGAGAAAAGATATTGAAATCGACCACAGGAATTCTAATACTGCTGGTAGTGAAGCCATTGACCAACCTAAATCATGGCAAGATTTACGACAAAAAATCAATGCTGTGATTGATCCAGAAAAGAATTTTACAGCTGAAGATCAAAAGGGCTTGCAACGATTGAAAGATCGTTTACAGAGTAGTAATCCTAATGGTAGTTCCAATGATGAGAAATAGATATACCAAAAAAAGAAAAATGCAGCAGAGCAGTACGAATGGTCAGGTCTCTTGCGAAATCTTATCATATACTAGTTGTCTATTCAATATAGAGTTAACTTTTATTGCTATCACGTGCAAAAGTCACTACTGGGTATTACAATACATGAAGAAAACACAGGAAGAATTAGGCTAGTACGACCATGATAGATGATTAAACGGATAATTTGTGTAGGGATCTTTGATAGTAATAATCTCTACCGAACTCCAAATAGAATTTGTATATATTAAAAAGTAGGATAACTAAGTAAATATAACTACGAAAAAAAAAAAAGAAAACATAAAACTTTATAGAAACCAGATCCACCCATATTAGATCTATTAACCGAAAATATGAAACAAGATAATCCCTTGTAGAAAAATTAAAAACCAAAATTTTCAATACCTTTTTAATTGAAATTAACCGAAATAATAACTTTGTTTAGTAAAAGTGTGAATAAATAAAAAATCATAAACTGACACATTAATTAAATGATAGTAAGAAGTCAGCAACAGTTTAAAAATGAAAGCAATAATGAAATTGTCTTTGATGTCGTTGTTGAGGCATAACTCTTAGATTGATAATGCCAACAATATCTTAAAAGATTGATGCAAGAATAATGGCAAAGAGCCCGAATGCTGTGGTTGGAACAACATTGACAGCAGCAGCGCCAGCAATGGAAATAGCAGGTGTCACCAATGATGGAGTTTCAGTGGATACAGCTGGAGAACTGGAAACTGCAGCAACAGTTACTGGAGTGGTTGGCTTTTCTGAAGCTGGCACTGAGGCTGAGGAGACAGTGATTTCCACTTGAGTAGTATGGCTGCTTGGCACCACAATGGTGGCAGGAATGCTGACGGTTTCACCACCAGTGGCAGAAACTGTATGAGGTTTACATTGATCGTCAGAACAAGTGGTCAACACAATAGTAGTTGGTTCTGGACAATAAGTGGTGTAGCCAGTCAATGTAGCAGGAGTAGTAACCACAGATTCAATAGTGGAAACCTCTGGAGATGCTGGTGGTTGTTCAGCAGTGGTGGTGATAATGGTAGCAGAAGTACTTGGGTGAACAACAGTACCTGGGACAACGACAGTAGTTGGGGTAGATACCTCAATAGTGGTTGGATGGCATTTTTCTTCATCACAAGTAGAAACAACAATGGTGGTTGGTGATGGACAGTATGTTGTGTAGTCAGTTGTAGTGACACCAGTAGTGACAACCGAATTAATAGTGGTTGGCTTGGTGGCTACTTCTGATTGTGATGGGGTGGCAACAGAAGTAGTTGGACAAACAACAGTACCTGGAACAACAACTGTAGTTGGGGTAGATACCTCAATAGTGGTTGGATGGCATTTTTCTTCATCACAAGTAGAAACAACAATGGTAGTTGGTAATGGACAGTATGTAGTGTAATCTGTAACTGTAACTTGAGTAGTGATCACTTCAGAAGAAGCAGCTTCAGAAGAAGATTCTTTTGGAGAAGTAGATGTAGTGGTTGGACAAATCACTTCACCAGTGACAGTAACGGTAGTGGCTGTTTCCACAGGAATTGTGGTTGGGTGACATTCGTTGTTTTCACATTTGGTGATGGTTAATGTGGTTGGGTAAGGACAGTAGGTGGTGAAATCAGTGACGGTGACTTGAGTGGTGACAACGCTTCCTTCTTCTTCGGAGCTGGCACCGGCACTGGCACTAGCACTAGCACTACCTGAAGGTGTCAGGACAACAGGACAGACTACAGTACCAGGAATAGTGATTGTTGTTTCTTCAGTGACTGTAACCACTGTTGGTTGACATACATCATTGGTACATGTGCTCACAGTGAAAGTGGTTGGGTAAGGACAAGTAGTGACGAATTCTGTAGTAGTTAAAGCAACGGTGGTAGTATTACCATAGTAAGCTAAGGCACTGGAGGAAAACAAACCCAAAACAGTGGTAGCAGCAACAGCGAGTGATGGAGATCTCATAGCGAATGATTATGATGGTGTGTTATAAACCTAGTCTACAGTGAATGCAAAATATTGGAAAACCATGGATCTATTTATACTTTTTTTTTCCTATCACAATTGAAGAACTATCAAACAGAGCATTTAAAAATAGAAAATGTATAATAAAAAAAGCAATGATTAGTTTTAAGGGGAGTGAGGGAGGGATGGAAACAAGGAGGAGCTGGTGATTGTCATATCAAAAAGCACTCAATCATTCTTGTCACGGAAAAAGATTTCTGTTTGTCACTAATAATAATATTCTGATTGGCGTTTGGTTATCTGAGAAATCGGAATAGTTACAAAAAGGGTTCTTTTCTTTTCCATCAAACAAGAACAACAAGAACAACTGCATCAATTAATTAATTGATTAATTAATATTGATTTTGATTGTCAATAACGTGGCGCGGGTATTATTGTTATGGGATTTGCAGCTTAAATCAATTGAGAAAAAAAAACACAAAGAGAAACAAAAGCAAAAAGGGTGAAATTTGATTTTGTGTATTTCCATTATGATTTTCTTACCTGTTACACTCTTCAAATGATTTGGTCAGTTCTTTATTTTCATATGGGAATGTTGGGCTGGCAAAAGACAAAATCTGTAGGGAAGATCGTAACAAGATTCAAAACATTTTGTAACTACTGATAGAAGATAAGAGGGGACCTTCCAGCAGTTTATTGAATTACCTGATTGAGTAAAGTAATGAGGGTGTATCTTTACTGGTCAGTAATGGGTACGACAAAACAAAAAATGCTATGTAGTACACACACACACCTACTATTGGAATTGCCCTTTGGGATAAAAATAAAAAAGCAACAACTATTGCTAAAAATAACTAATATAACCACTGTAGCATTAAATGAAAACAGTAGTAGTTGGTGATCTAAGGGGGGGGATCGACCCGTAGATAGGAGAGATGAGAATGTTTAGATACTACAAAAACAAAATGAAATCACAAATAATATCTCCTTGTTTGTATTTTGAGTCCGTTTTGTATTCTGCCCTTGATATTGTGTATGTGTGTGTTCACTAGTGGTTGGGTTATCCCTTTCAAAGATGAAAAAAAATAGCACAATATTTTTTTTGTGCCATTCTTGGCTTTCAAAATCACACTACAAACATAGTTGAAAATATCAATAACCACTCAAGTAGACATTCAATAGTCTCTTGATCAATTTACAACACCATTAAGCCAGCCCAGCCCAGTCAGCCAGCCCACCTGTCGATCAATAGATAAAATTCTTGATGTATGATACGGGTCCATTGCAATGTGCAACCGGACGCACCCTCTTTCCTACCAAAAAAAAAAAAAGAAAATGGGGTGTAATAATAATCAGTGGACTTGAAATTTTAACAAACATGTCCCCACCCCCCCCGTCGAAAGCAACACCTAAGCCAAGTCAATTATTACATGCAGAGAGGCAAAGCAAAAGCAATGGTCAAACATGGTCCATTTGGAATTGTAGACGCAATTCTATTCTGTTTCTTTTATCAACTACGAAGTTCTTTTTTTTTTGAACGTTTGAACAATAGGTATTGCCCACTAAATGTGCACAATGGACAAAGATGGATTTTGTTTATTGGGTTGTGTGTAGTTATGAGCTTCGTATCAAGGTGAAGCTCGGATATTCACTTTTGTTTACCATCCCATACAGTAATCGTTTATTGTTAACTCGCGGACTTTGAAATTTTCAGTTTCTGATTTCATTTCTATATGGATCGGCTCGGCTATACTAGTATTTGCTGCAGTCCAAGTTTGATTCCGACCTTGGTTAGATATGTTTGCTATCATCAACGCCTCAACTTTTTGGTGGTTATATGAAAAAACTACGACTTCATAATTTGAAATAGAAATTCATGCAATAGGAAAACTGAGTGGTGTGACAACAACAAACCTGGAAAGCTCAGGAGGTAAGAGCAACACTCTTGATTCTTCCTGTCTGCAAAATATAATTTCACCCAATATAGAAAGAACACCGACTTTTGTGTATAAGACTAAAAACAGGTTCTAGATGCAAAAAGAACAAATTGCAACAAACACATTCTCTCCCGTTATTGATTTTTTGGCCTTCCTAATACGTAGAAATTGATCGTTTGAAACAATTTCATCTTCATCGTCGTTGACACTGACATCATCAAGATCTTTAGATTAGTTTTAAACCCCCTGTGTCTCGAAAGTTTATCACAATATCCCCCTTTTCTGAAACACTATGGAGGTAGGTATTTGTTCGGGTGCTTATGATGTGATCAAATGATTTTTTACACATCGCAAGACTCCTACCGTTCAAGGTTTTACGCGTTTGTTCTCACTACATTCTAAGTTCTACAATCATTAAGGCAATTACTTCTTCAACCTTTCATAGTGTTGTACTGATTTTGGTATACATGTAAATTAGTTGGAGATTTCCCTTCATTATTGATTAAAGCTAATTACCAATTGCAAGTTATTAATTGCTGCTTCAGCAGAACTTGATTCTGATTCAGACACCCCCATGGCTTCAATTTTGCCCACCAATTGATTACCAACCATTTCTAGTAATTGTAAAGTCTCGGGTGAAAGTCTTGCAGGTGTTTCAGGATTGGTCTCATCGGTAGCCAAATACTCACAAATAGTGGCTATAATATCACAACCTGCCTCAAATGCTGCCAAATCTTGTGTCTCTTGTTCCTCACCTTCTTTTGGCTTTGATTCTGAGCCTTCTTTGACGGTAATTGCCTTTATGATATCACTCAATACTTGTCTCATTAGCTCTTCTTTTTTCTCTTGTGGCGATGGCTGCAATACAATCTCAACTAACGAAAAGAATATCCCATTATAATATATTTTGGATGTTGAGTCATAATTGGCATCACTCTGTAAAAATTGTCCAAGTTTATCCCAATCAAACGATGTGCTTAATTTTTGAACAAATGAGATCGATTCTGTAGATAATTGGAATAATAATTCCAACAAAGTGTTGAATAGTTTTTTCGATAATCTTAATTTGTTATTGATGTGACTATCAATTAAACTTAATACAAATTGTACAATTGGATCGATTTTGTTACCGCCAGTATTATTCTCGCCATTGCTGTTGATATTAAAGACAAAGTCAAAAATTCTCTCATCTGAGGTAATAAGCATGATTATCAATGTAAAGAGATTCTCCGAAAATTCATAAAGTGATTGGATTTTGGCCTTGCTCAAGTTTTTCTTTGGCTTGCCATCACTGGTTCCATCATCGTTATTGTTGTGGTTCATTAAATAATTGAAGGAAATGTTGATTTTGTTCAAATTGTTTTCCACAATTGTCCAAATGTCATTATCCCAAATAAACTGAATTATGTCATATCCTTCTTCAATGATTAAATTTCTCAATAACCCAAACGACTCAATCAAAATATCCTCACTGGCATTGGCATCATTCAAACAATACTGCATTAGAACTAGGACAATATCATTATTAATCAACTCTTGTCTCATCTGTTCATCCTCAGCCAATACATTAATCACACCTATCGCCATTGATTTGTCGTTAAGCACCAGTGATTTCAATTTATCAATTAAAGGTCCTATTTTAGACTGTTTGCCAGAACCTCGAACGGCATTAATGGCAGCACTAGTGGTCAAATTAGGATTGGATAATGGATCATGTCTGGACTTTTGAGTTTTCTTATTTCTTCTGTGCTTACCCATTTGTGTATGTAACAATATGGAGGGAGGGATAACTGGGTTCAATTAGAAAGGCGTGGTGGATTATAATGTGAAAGAGAGAGATGAGGTTGAAATTTAACAATTTTTTTTTTCTGTCTGTTTTCACTCAGTTTTTGTGTGTGTATATGAGACACCATACATAATTACATATAAACAAATGAAGCATTGAAAAGATGTAATATAGTCCTATATGAATGTATATATATACTAATAATTAAACTTATTCCAGGCAGTTGAAACTTCAGGCCAGGATCGTTTATATAAACTCATAGCCACCACATCTTGTGATGTCAATTTACCATCGAAATTGGCTTTGAAATAACCATGAGTACCAAGACTTTCTTTAATAAATCCGACTCGTCCCAGGTTTTTCGTAAACAACGAGACTGCCTTAAAGTAGTTGATATCTTCACGATTGAAAAACATGTAACGGATAGTGACCACACGTTTATGAATTTTTATTGGATGACCAGTTAAAACAACTCTTTGTACCATGATACGTTTAGCATCACTGCCCAAATAAGTACCCTTACCAACAAACTCAACTGATCCACCATTAGAGTTGCTACTATCGTCAGCGTCGGGATGAATTTTGAAAAATAATGTTGGCGAGTTAGTAAACAATACTGGGGTTATAGCAGTAGCGATAATTGCACCGCCACCACCTTGGTTATGATGGACAAAATTCTCCAACTTATGAACGTTGTTTGGATTATTGTTGGCTTGATTATATAACGGCTGGATAATTTGTCTTCTTGGTCCATATTGCACAATGATTTGCTCTTTGTTAATAATTGGTTTCTCGTAATCTTGCCATGCTTCAAATGAGAAATTACAAACACCCAACTTGTGTTCGTGTTCTAATAACTCGTATACAGGGAATGGAACACTCGAGCAACTGCCAATAACGCTGCTTACATTGTTGGAAGCGCCAGGAGGAATGATAATATATAATCTGACTCGATTACCTGCGGTGATTTCTGTTTGTTTGATGAATTGTTTATTGACTTTGTTTTTCGTGGCTTTATAATTCGACACCTGGAACAACCTCTTCAATATCGATGGTGCTTCAGGATCGTACTCATCATAATCCCAATCACAATTACCTAAAGACTTGACGCCCCTAAACCCTTTCAATCGCTCTATAGCCGATTCATTAGGATGCAACTCAATTTCATCAGGGAATTCCAAATCATCTTTAGCTAATGATCGGTATTCTTCAAGTTGACGACTTTCTTCTTCTGGTGACAAGTCAACGTGCATCATTTCTGAATCATGGATACTATCGGTAATGTCATCTGCCTCCATATTATCTTCTACCATCATATCATCGTCAACTATATTGGCGTCTTCTTCTTCTTCTCCTTCTCCTTCTCGTTGTTCTTCTAAATCAGATGCATCTTCATCCAATACATCATCAACAAACCATCTTCCTTGATATTCTGAAGTACCTCTTGGAACTAGTTTTTTGCCCGTGCTGGAAGAGCTCGTACCGTTGCTGTTGCCGTTATCGAAATATATTTTTCCCTCTGATCTGACACCAAAGTTATCGTTATTTAAGAAATCATCGTCATCTTCCATAGTTCCCATATCGATCCCTTCGTCAGGATTCAATTCATCCAACAGCTCTTGCTGTTCATTAGGCAAAAACGTTTCCTCAGCATCACCATCATTACCAGTGTCTATATCCATACCGCCACGATGATTACGTGAGCTGTTCCCACGTGCTTTTCTTGCCAATTTCTCCAACTTGTGTAATTGGAAATCGCCCAATCCAGGCAAATGAACTAACCGATTAACATTGAATCCAACTCCTCTCACCATACCTTCTACCACCATCATTTGTTGTTGATTCTCCACAGGCATGCCATTTGGGTTAAAAATTTCAACTTTATCGGCAACTAACCACCCACGAGAATCTCTCCAAGTTATCAGTTGAGGGAATTTTTGACATATTATCCGCAAACAATTCGAGTTATCAGAATCTAATTCCAACAGGTATAATTTATTCCCACCACTATCAGTGCCACTGCCTCGATTCGATGATCCATCTCGCGATGGGAAAAAATGATGATAAAATGATTGTAACGACTGCTTGACATCTAATTGTAAATTACGTTTTGGATAAGCCAGGACAATATTCGGCAACACCCCAATTGTTGTTGATATACCTTGAGCAATCAATGCACGTAAGACGGTTTCACCAAATGAGTTTTCTCCAATTTCTTCAGTTGCAGATATCCCCAAGAGAACAAAATCAGACACTTGGGCCGCATCAAGAATACTAATCATATTATTTTGTTTGGGAATTATCACTTTCAAATTGGTTTTGAATTTTGCAATATTTATGTTTGTGACCGAAGGATAACCAAAATCGAATCTTGTTATTGACTCATTACTGGTATCTTCTTGTTCATTAAATAATCTATTGGCAATGTCAACAGCAGATAAATCATTAGTTAATGTAATTATGGTAACAATCTTTTCTGCCCCTGAATTACCTTCAAACAATTTTTTAGTTAATTTCGTTTCTAAGATCTTATTGTCCCTTTGTTGTTTTGATAAGTTTTTCCTTTCCAATTTTGATACAACTTTCAGCAGTTTACTGCCACCCAGACTATTGGATGATTTTTCAACTTTACCCTTTATTCTGGCCTTGATTTGACCTTTGGTGGCATGCTTTGATTTGAATGGCTTATGGTCATGCTTTAATGTGTTTCTATGAGAATTGGCCATGGTTCAAATAGTTATATATACCCTATGGCTACTTGTATGACTGACGAAAGTCGATTTAAATGTATAAGGACAACTATAGCACGATCTGATAGTATACGAGATTACCAGTATGTAAAAACATATTTGTGCGATGAGCTTGGATCAATGTAAGAAGAAAAAAAAAATGTATGGAGCTAGTAAAAAGTTGGTCACGTGCAAACAATTAGGGCTACGGAGCCCTTATCACGTGAATGATTTTGAGAATAGCAAAGAATTCTTATGTGCACTACTGTATAATTTATTTTCCAATCATGTGTATCGCACTGGTAATGTTGGTTTTTCCGCGTGCGCGCTGGTCCCAATTGTGCTAGATTGCAGCGCGCATTTGGGGGTGTGCACTGGCTCTATTTTTCGTCCCAACAACTAAGATATGGTGAGAACCAAATCACCCAGCTTACTCACAGACAAAACTCATTTCCATGGAAAACGAAAGAAACGAGAACAAAAAAAAAAAATTTTCCTTGAAAAATTTCATAGTTGAACTTACTCTGTAACACCACAAACTAACGTTAAATTAGTATGTTATTGAATACGATAATGGATATGATTGATAATGAAATGTTGAATAATTAAAGAGGAAGAGATAATGAGAAAGAACATACATCAATAGAACGGAAACCATGGCATAATATTATAAATGGCAAAAGCAAACATCAGAAAGCATATATATATCACCCTATTCATTTTTTACTTTGCAAGCATTATTATATTTTAAAAAATTCATTTTCAAGGTATATAACTGATGTTAATACCCTTGTTTTCTATATGTTTCAAGGTTTAGAAGGATTGATATAGACCAGAAATAAGCCAACCATAATTAAGAAAAGGGGAATAGAAACTTGCTAGACCATCAAGATTATTGAATTAACTATTTGTACACATCATTGACACAAAATACGTCTGTTTTATACATTTTGGTCAACCCGAAATAGGGATTTGGGCATATTACTTTTCACTATCACCATTATCCATACCACATTCTGACTGTGGGTTTTATCTGGCATTTCCAAGAGTGTTGATTACTAACTATTTTTTTCATTTTAGATAACTATTATTTGATACAAGATGGCTCACGAAAACGTTTGGTTCTCCCACCCAAGAAACTTTGGTAAAGGTTCAAGACAATGTAGACATTGTTCTTCCCACTCTGGTTTAATCAGAAAATACGGTTTGGACTTATGTCGTCAATGTTTCAGAGAAAAAGCTGCTGACATTGGTTTCAACAAATACAGATAAGCTTTTCATTTTTTATGTTCATTTTCTTTTGCTCATTTTGACAGACTTATTCAAGAGAGATATAAACTGATAAAGAGGTTTTACAAAGAGAATAGTTTTTGAAGATTAGAAAAAGGAAATTTGAATTTGTATATTATTAGAAGAATGCGCTATGTTTTCTTTTGGTCAATGTTAAAAATATATTTGAAGTTATATGTATATGTGAATACTTGTGTACATATTTATAATATAATATAGTATAATACTGTTTGTATCTTATAGTAAATCTCTAATTACGGAAGGGGAGTTTGGCCCAACAGAGCATTAAGATGTACTTGCTTAACTAAATCATGGTGATGCTTTGAGTACGGCCACCGGTACTGTGTCATCGTTAGTTGTATGTTTACAAAAAAATACGTTTCATCTGAGTCAACAGCTTACTTGATAGAATATTTTGAAGACAATACAAAACTTCAGTCCTGAGTACTATAAAATACACTGGCTTAAAGCTTGTAGTAGAGATTATTCATGCCATTGTTGCAATCAGAAATATACATATACACATTTTTTGTAGACAGATACAGATATCCCCCTTGATAAATCGACATTCAAAATTTATAAAATTCACAAATTTCAAACTTCCTATAGAGGGGTCACGCAAACAAAATTGTTTGGGATCATTCTCGGGAATATAAAACTTTAAATTGAATAAGTTGGCAACGAGTATAACTTGACTATTTTACATTATCTCGCCGTGGCAAATCCTTCCCTTTAATACTTTTTGATTAAAGAAAGGAGAAAAAGGAAAAAAAAAAAGGCAAAAGAAGAAATTAAGAAAGAAAAAAATTTCTCTACTGGATGAGCTTGGCTATTTATATAGTGGCTGAAAATTATTTTTTTTTGACACACGCACACGTATCACAATCTTGCTTGGTAGCGTTTTTAATTCTTGGTCAGCGTTTTTTTACAGTATAACACCCAAATTAAGACGGAGTCACACTGAATAATTATGATCATTATTAATTATATTATATTATATAAGTATAAAAATTAGCATGTTAGACACCATCAAGATTAATCATACCATTGCCATTATTGTTGCTATCAATTTCGATTCTTAATAATAGCAAAGATCGCAATAGTCCCACCATAGTGACAAAACTAGCCAAACCCACGGGGACAACAGCAAACACAACAATATTATAGAAATCAAAAAACCTGGCTCGCTTGTGGATCGTCGTCCGCTTATAGTAATTGATCAACTCTAGATTTGATGTGACAAAATTCTGCACAATGTATGTGAATGTGAGCACGCAACTAATGAATATCCATATATGCAATCCATAGTCGGTAATAGCACTTGTAGTATTGATCAAGTATAGTTCTATGGTGATGATTATTGTCAGCATTGAAAGTACTCTCACAATTGCTGCTGACGTCAGGTATGTCATTATCCATCGAACCAACAACGAGTCCAATATAGAATATGATAAATAACCAGCAACAATACACCAAAGTCCAGTCAAGAAATGTTCTGATCCTCGAATTAGTGTTACTCCATCCCCATTAAGAACCTGGCTGTAATTGTTGGTATCATTGCTATAGATCATTCTCCAGGAACGTATTAGTCCAATCAAAGGAGGAATTAACGATACATCACGACAAGAAGCTAGTAAAAAATGTTGTCGTGCATTCAAAAACTTTAAACCTAGCTGTTTAATGGATGACCGTTTGATATTCCCACCTCGTAATGTAGAATTAGATGCATTACCATTACTGCTGTTGTTCCCATTACGGTTATCGTTGTTTCTATTACTAGTATTGCCATTGTTGTTGTTATTGTTAATAAGTGCATCGTAAGAATTGCCATAAGATATCCCCGTTGTGCTTGATGTAATAGGTATTGGCAATGACGGAATGGGAGTGTATATATGCGTCGTGGGAGCAATATGCGAAACATCTTCTGTGATATAATTATCATTATTATGGGCAATGTTGTTGCTGTTACTATTGGCGGATTGATTATGCATACGTTGCGATGCTTCATAAGATGGGACTTCCTCATATGGGTCATACTGGTTTATGACAGCAGAACTTGGTGGAAATCTTGTGTCAATGTCTGCAACGGCTACACAATTTGATGGCTGAGTAGGTGTTGATGCTAAGGATTGTCGTGGAGGCGAAGGCGGGGATGAGAAATTACTTGCATTTATAGTCGCAGTTGCCGCTGTAGTTTCTGTGATGACCCTCCTGTCGGGATATGACAGTAACCCTGAACTTAAGTTTGTGCTTGATACTTGTCGTTGAGACTGTGGTAACGATGACGATGACGATGACAGTTCCACCGTATCAAAATCGTATTGTCCCGAATAGTCATCATCGATTTGGTGTGACTCTAAAGTATTTGAAAATCGCGACCCTAGTGACGACGAAAGCAATGTACTTATAAACACCATAATTATTTGTATACATGTATATGAAGGAGTTCAGAAGGGGGTTAAACTTCAAAGGTTGATCTTTGATAATTGTGGTAAAGATAACAAAAATAGACAAGGGGTCAATTGGTCAATTGGTCAATATGTAAGAATTTTTTTTTTTTTTTTCTTTTTTTTCTAATAATTTTTAGTTTGCTTCGTATTGTGTCAATGTTCTCGGGCTGTGTGAGTGTGTGTGTGTGTTCTTGGTGTGTTTACATAAATGTCGCACTGTGTATAGTAATAATGTCTCGATCTCACGACTTTTCTACAAGTCATATATACCCTCGGAAACTCGATAATTATGGGGAGATAACAAGACTACAATAATGAAAACAATGCAATACCAAGTGCTGAGTGGAAACTTTCAAAACAAAAAAGGGTAGTTGAATAAATATTGTAAGCTGTGTTTAGGGCATTGTCTGCTGTTTAGGGAATGAATTCAAAATTCGTGTAACATAGAGGACAGATTAAAGTGAGAGATAACAAACAAAACAAACAGTGTCACGTCATATAATTATGAAATAAGTCAAGGCTTACGACACTTGTGACACTCAACATAGTTTCGTTTCCGTTTTTCATACAGCTGGAGATAAATTAAGCTTTACAGTTAGACTCTGTGCAGTAGCTATATCGGCCAATTCGTTGCAATTGAATCGTTTCAACTGTGTATATGCAGACAGGGTCCCCTATATTTGGCTACTGCTACGTGTCTACAAATGGATTCATAAAAATAATTGGGTACTGATAATGAACAAAAAAAAAACCTATTACTTACTATATAATCACTATTTAAAATCAATTAGTAAAATTAAATTATCATAATTCTTTGCTTGTTTCCTTCTATTTTGATGTTCAAGCCTAAAACATCTTGTTAATTTAAATAGCTTCCAATTGTTGACTGATTTCGTCCAATTCAGCTTTAGCAGCATTGTAGGTTTCAGTCAATTCTTCGAATTTCTTTTCCCATTCTTCTTTTTCACTTTCTAATGAAGCAACCTTTCTTTCCAATTGTTCAGCCTTGACATCGGTTTCTCTCAATTTTTCGGTGGTTTCTTTCAAGTTCTTGTCGGCTTCTTCCAATTCTTCTTCCAAAACTTGGTTCTTCTTGGTGTAGTTTTCATTGGAAGTTTTCAAGGAGTGTGATTCATCAGCGGCTTCTTTGATTTCATTCAATGAGGTTTCCAATTTTTCAACTTCTTCTTCCAAAACTTGATTCTTTCTAGTCAAAGCTTGGATTTGGTTGTCTTTTTCCAAATTTTCTTGTTCCAATTCTTTGATTCTATCACTTAATTCATCAGATTTTTCTTGCCATTTTTCAGCATCTAATTTCAAGTTGTTGATTTTCTAGATCGTCGTATGTTAGTATACATCGATGTTTGTCTTTTTTTTGTTCAATTCGTTGGTTGATTGAAAGTGTAAATTCTGTGGGCACATGTACTAAATTCCGTGATTTTCCCTAAACGTTCTCCTCCCTATACTTGGACCTCACTTTACTAAAAAAATTTGCCAATTCCAAATTACCTTCAGAGGTGTTTATAGGTCTCTAAGCTAAGAGCCATCTAATTAATTAGCGCTCAATAATCACCCACATGTGTGTCCCTCTTTCATTTCAAATCGGGTGACATTAGACATGACCTGCCTCCCCTTGTTGTGTTGTCACTATTGTTCTGATCGCTTCAAATACTAATCTAATCAACTCAACCAAAAAAAAACAAATCAATTATTACATACTTCCTTGAGTTTATCCATGATGTTACTTCAAAATGATAATGTTAGATTGTAAGATTTAACAAACGAATCAGAAAAGAAAAGGTAAAGAAAAGGCAAAAAAAAAATTGTGATTTGGCAAATGAACGAGAAAAAAAAACACAACAACAACAACAATCCAAACAAACGAGATCAGAGAGAGAAAGTGTGTGTGTGTTTTGGAGAATTTAATTAGGAAAGAGAGAGACAAACAAATATTAAGTAAAACTCAAATTCGTGTGCGTGTTCTTAATTTTTATCCAAATTTCCGCCCAAATTCAAATTTATCGTCAATTTTGCCTAGTTGCTACCAATTGGCGTTTTTTTTTTTCACCCCAACATTATTTTTCTCTTTCACACCCCCCTCTCCACAAATCTACAACATGGCATTTAGAGGTTTAACATTATAATCAGAATGAAAGGAAATCACCACCGCAACACTTTTGTATAGTATGTCCATATCTAGCTAGTGTGTCCATGTGTAGATATTCTTCCCTTTCAGAATGTGAACTTTCCACGTATGTGAAGCAGGTCACTCATGAGAAGTAAAAGTACTAAAGAGTTTATCTGTAGAAAGGTTGCGTTCTTGCAATATTATCGACAGTCATAATCATTGGCAACTACAAAAAATGGCTATATCTTTGGAAAACTTTCGTTTCTTTGACGTGAAATGTTTTTGAAGAGGCTTTCAAGGGTCTACCAAATAACCAGTTTTACAGGTAATTTACTTTCACCTAAAAACGGAAAATAATACTCTCTTGTTTGAGAGACATGACAATATACTAACCATAATACCAGCCTCTTAAACCTAGAAATCAGTTCACATTGTTTGTTGATTCTATCAGTAGTGCTTTTCCGATTATCTTATCTGTTGATTTTTGTGAGAGTAGTTGAGCCCTTTCTACAAAGCAGCTACCTGTTGTCAATTCAAACTTGAGGCTTACTCTTTGGCTTTATCCGTTGTATGGTTGTTTTAACTTTTCAGTCAACAAGAACTGGATTCCAAATTTGCCTTCTATGCTTGCTAGTTCAGTTGCGAAATTTTTTTGTTTCGTTTTTCTCAGCAAGATTTTCACATCGCGACTAGCCAGCCATCTTCTCATTTGATCTACAACGGATACTAGAAAAATATGCATTCTCCCTTTGTTAATCTGATCGTCTAACTAAAAATACTTTACACATGATTTATCTACAGGGATTTTTTGGGATTGGTCTTTCTTTCTGTTTTGCTTTCAAAAAAAGAAAAAAATTAGACGAAACAAATCTATTGCCCCTTGAAATATCACATTAAAAAGAACTAAAAATTTCCTACTTTTGTATTTTTTTTTATTCATTTTATACGTTAGGAAGTATCACCCATCAACTTATGATTAGAGTCTGTGGTGTTACCAATTGTCCAGCAACATGACGTCCTTAATTTATCCCACCCAGAGTGTGTCATTATCTCCTAACGTAATCAGCACCACCTCCTCAGGAATACATCTACATCAAAGGACACCATCCAACCCATTTGAAGTCATATATGATTCACAACCAGTACACAAACCATCCAACACACAATGGCATAACTCTCAAAATTATGAGGAAATATCAAAGAATATACATCACAGAACAACAAGCTCGGGCCTACCAATTAAACCTGCCCCTTCGTCTTCTTCTCCATCCCCTCCACCTCCCATTTTGACAGTTCTTGATGATCCACTTTTCACTAAAACTACTGGGTCCCTCATATCACGTCTGGCCACCTTAAGAAACAGAAACAGAATCAAGCGACGCAACAAAACTGTGAAGAAAGCCGATATCAAACAGAACAAACCATTAAAGTTCCCCATACGGAGGAAAAGAAGTCTACAGTACAAGAAAAGGCCACAGGCGCCACTTTTTGATAATAAGAAACAGATGATGGACTTTTTGATGAACTCAAACTATCAGGCTTTAGTTAAAAACTTTATACCACAATCAATGCGAATTTATCTGCATCACCGAATTTTGCAACCTAAACCTGCGTTGACTTATAGCACCAAGAATTTTGAAATTGACGAGCTTGACAATTTTGTTATTGTACCAACCGACAAGAAATCAAAAACAGGGTCTTACCTAAGGGGAGCAAACTTGACTGCTCCGGTGTCCAATCTAAGTGCTGGTACAGGTGTTGGTGTTGGTAGTGGTGGCGGTAATACAGTAGTTGAGTTGATATATCAAAAATATAAGGAAGACATCTATACCGGTGGGTTTTCCGTTCCCCCTCCAAAATTTGAAGAGCTCTATCCACAAGATGCCAAGTTATTAAGCAGTCGAGAATTGTCTGATTTGAATACTAAAATTTTGTTTGACATATTGATAAGGAAAACAGTAGCAGCAAAAATGGGCTATCGATTAAAACCAGCTGGGAACAGTTTCATGGGTCAACATTTAACTAGTCTGTCATCTTCCTTCTCTTCATCTTCTCCGTCTTTTTCAACTCAGGATTCAGGAAACTTATCAGCCAGAACAACACCATCAGCTAGGTCACGAGGATTATTGCCGTCTTCGTCTTATCTGTCTTCCCATTCAACAAACATGCTGGAGACCAAACCACTTTTCCTGGGTTTGACAGTGTCACACAACCAAAAACCACAAAGAGATTTACGTAACGAATTCATTAATGACTTTAACAAAATATATGATCAACGATATAAACACAACACTAATAACAAGCCAAGTTTCGAAAAAGATTTGTTTGCTAGTACAGTATATCAATTAAGTCCCATTAATAAATCAAAATCGACTTTACCTTCTTACGATAATGAATATACTGGTAGAGTTGGCTTTGGTGATAACAACAACAACAAAAATAACAACAACAACACTAATAGTAGCACTAGCAACAGTAAATTTGATGATGAGCAAACTACTACCCAACCGGCATCTTCTACCCAAAGAAAATCAACTAGTACTTATACCTCGACCACTTCAGGCTTGCAAAACTTGGACGATTTTCCTATTAACTCATATAATATAAAACCTTTTAATTCCTTTGATGTATGGCAATCTAAGAATATTGTTCCCAAAGACATAATTTCCCCAGAACAATTAATTGATAGTTTGAATAAGTCCGATCAGTTCGGATACATTAGAAGTCGTTCCATCGTAGAACAAAATGTGGCACCAAGAGTTGAGTCAATGCAAGCCTCGGTTTTGACTCATCATGATTCTGTAAGAACTAAATGGAGTGCTAGTGTTGGTATTGGAGGAGGCACTAGTCAACATGATGAAAAATCTCAAGCTTCTCCAAGGTTCTCTCAAGTCTCAAGACTAGGATCTTATAAATATCAGGGGGTGATTTAGCAGAGGTATTTACAAGTATCAAATAGAAAAAATAAAAACACCATATGTTAGTAAACAGGTGGGTATATATGTATGTATTTAAAGTGACTATTATTTTTATTTTTTTTCAGCTATTATATACCATTGGCAACATAAAATCTCTAATTCTGTTCGCAGTTTCCTCGTCCAGTATCTCTTCACTATGAGCTCTTGCGGGTTGGTTGTTGGGGGTCCTTGTGGGGTAATACCCATGGTCCAACACGTTCAACATAAATAATGGAATTTTATTATCTCGTACCCCTTCACAAACGCACAATACCTCATCAGCACGAATATGACCCGAGTCATAAAGTTGAAGCAACTTATTGAACCATTTTGCATCTTTAAGATAATAGGGTGTAGAGTCTTTGTTTGCTCTTGCGGATGGAGAGTCTGATGCAGCTTTGGCAGCTGAAGCTAAGGCATTCTCAATTTCTATGCTCATTTGGACCTCTTGGTGGTGATTCTGATTTTGTTGCGGGTGTGCTGAGAACGATTGGTGTAACTGTTGTTGCGATTGCTGCATTGGTCTGAAAGTATGAAGTTGTGGTTCCTGTGGTGGCTGTGGTGGTTGTGGTGGCTGTGGTGGCTGTGATCGTTGTGAGGAGAGGCGACTTCTATTTGCATCAATTCTTGTATTTCTCAATGATGGATCCACTATTGGTTCCTTAAATACTAGAGGAATGGGCTCTTCCAGAGTTCTTCTGAACTGTTGAAGCATTCCAGTAGAAGAACTACCCACTTGATCATCGTCCTCAATATACTGGTGCAACCCGTTTGTCTGCAAATACTGTCGGAATACTTCCGGCTTCTTGCGTTTATTCGAGGGTTTCTTGGCCGGAACTAGAGGTTTAAAATACTCATTGTGACCCTCAGGATAATCGAACTTTGGCACTTTAGTATAAATATCTCCATCTATCCCAATATCTTCAATGTATTTGCTATCTAACTTTGCCAATACTGGTAGTATTTCATTATGATAAACCGACATATACCCCAAATTGTCACTAAGGAAGAAATCATTGGTGATTATTGCACTTTTGTTGTATTGTGACAAGTCAGGTAAACTCAATGTATTGCCATAAAGAATCAGTTTCACTTGTCGTGAATCTAATATCAAACTTTGAGTGATCAAATCAATTATTTCAAACCTCCCCAAGGTCAGATTCCATTTGTATGAATACCCTGTAGTAATGGTTTTAGAATGAACCATTAATTGAAACCAGATCTTATAACGGTGCTGAATCACATTACTCAAATGTTGCAGAACTGAATATTTGGAATATGTCGAGTACACCGTCTCCGGGTTGGCATACCGTAATTGTTTACATACATACAACCAAGCTTTTTTGTTCATTTCCGGTTCAGCACCTCTTGGGTACGAATGGACAACGTCACTCAACAATTTGATCAAAAGTTGATCCATTCTTGGTGTCCATCGTTTATATTTTGAATCTTTTGATTTCAAGTCGTATGATGAAAGTCTTGGGAACAGCGAGTCTGTAGAAGCCAAAACATTTGGTGACTTGTTGGGGTATTGAGAATCAAATGTAGGTTGTATGAACCCTAATGCATAATTATGGCCAGTCCCTTGGTTATGGAAATGTTGTTGTTGTTGTTGCTGCTGATGTTGTTGTTGTTGATGATGCTGATCATTTGCTATTTCCTGATTTCCTGTTTGAACCTGCTGCTGCTGCTGCTGGTGTAGTTGATGTTCTTGACTAGGTGCTTGCGATCTTGACGATGCTTTCTTTTGTTTTTGTGATTTCCGTTTCCTTTTCTCTCTTATTTGAATTAGTTTCTGTTTTTGTAGTAGTTTCTGTTGTTCTTTTCGTTGTGCTTTCAGTTGTGACAGAGACTCCTTTGTTTCTAAAAACAGTTCAGGAACAACCACAACAAACTTGCGTGGCTTATTTGTCTTTGGATCAGTATTGGTGGACATGATTTTTGCAAGTTGAAGATATTTGTTGTTTTGCAGCTATTTAAGTCTAGTTTAGTTTAACTTGTAAATGTTCAAGCGTTAGTCGTATCAACTTACAGTTTCAAGGTTTTTTTTTGAAGGTTACAAACAAAAAAAAGTTCAAATCTAAAGTGTAAACGGGAATCACCTGGCAAGGACTGAATACAGAGGCAAAAAAAAAAAACAGCGATAACCAACAAAAACAGTTTCGGGCTAGTTTACACTACCTACCTAATTAGATACTATTTAAGCAGATTAACTGGGAACACGGAAGCCGACTCAAGGTTATAACCAACTGGGTTGTTCATTCTCTTATTACTGTTATTGTACTTCTCATGGGAGTCTTGGATTTTAATAAACTTATCTAGCATCTCATAAATTCTTTTCCTTCTAATAGATTGGCTGGTGGTAGAGCTCCCGCTTGGAATAGGAGCTGTTGTAGTTCCTGGCGCAGGCGTTGGTGTTGTTAATGGAGTCGACAAGTGAAATTGGGGACCAGAATTACTATTGTAGTTACTTACTGTAGTCAACCTATTTCTTAACGACATGAACGTATTGCTTTGGGGCAAAATCATCAACAATCCGTACAACGTTTTAAAGAGATACGGATGCTTTTCTGGCTCCAATAAGTTCAATCTCAATTTCATAAATATTGGCAGTTCCAATAATTGGACCAAAACATCTAACTGAATCAATAATTGCGATGTCACTTCTAATTCAGACAAGTTCTTGATTATTAAGTATGATAGCTCGTAATTTGAAGTTAATAAACATAAGGAGATTGCACTAGGTGCATTGTGGCACCAGCTTTGAAATAACGACGAAAATAATTGCCAATCTTCTACCTTGTTGGAATCCAAGCCTTTTAATTTCTTACGGAACGGTAACAACTCCTGCGAAGTTAGCAATATGTTGTTCAAGGTAACAATCATGGTGTTCAAGAAATCCAAGTCACTCAAAGTAATCAACACTTCTGACAAAGCAGTGAATATCAATTCCGAGTTTAGCGAAACACACAACTTACGAATAATAAACTCAACTTTGAAAGTCTTTTCTGTGCCGTCCAACTCAAAGATTTTGACCAATTTGACAATGAAATTCTTGAAAAATTGCTGGTTTGCCTCAGATATTTTTGCCATCAAAGTCAAGACCTTGAGTATCACTTCATTACTAGTGTCATATTTCAATAGGTCAGTCAACTCAAAGTTGTTTGCTTCCGCTTGGAAAAGTGACATAAACTCCGTGGGGTTTCTCTCGTATATGAATATCATCCAATCCAAACTTGTGGTTCTAGCTAGTTCGCTAACAGAGTCCAAATACTCTTTAACTATCGCCGATAAAGTAAGTGGTAGCTTGACTTCGTTGAACTCCGTATTGGTTTCCTTGTCTAAACCAAGAGTTTCGTTGAACTCGTCTAAACTAGCATCATTGAACTTGTACAAAAACAGTTGCATAGCCATATTAAAATCAAGAAAAGAGTCCCTCAACTCAAAATCCTGAGCCTTATCAGTTTTCGAGATGTTTTTCAAAGTAACACCAACACATTCCGGAAACTGCTTTAAGATGCTTGATGGAGCCATTTCCAATATATCACGTAACCATTTGATAGCAATAAATTGTACCTGGCAATAGATCTCATGCGGTTCGCTACCCAAATCTTTGAAGCTACTTTCTGATTCGGGGGATTTGAGAAACGACAACAAAATCAAAATTATTTTCTCGTAATCAATGAAAATATCTTGTCCAAGTGTTACTTCTTCATTTTCCTCATGCTCCTCCTTAGCATCACTACCAGATACTTCAATTTTATTGTGACCCTCTGTTGGCTTGGTGGTGAGTCCGCTGGCTAGTGGCCGTCTTACAATTGTGGTGTCATCAGACTTTATTGATGCTTCATCGTCGGCTCCACTGTCTTCATCAATGGCGGATTCCGTATCATGCAATTTCAAGTTTGGTGAGCCATGTTCTTGTTTGTCCTTTTTCACATTCGCATCTAACTCTGCCTGCTTTGTTTTCTTATTGGCCAACTCCTTCTTTCTTGCATCAATCTTTATCTTGGTTATATACTTGATTTCTTCTAGAAACACGTTCAATAGGTTCTCTGTTTCTGAGCGAATATCCGTGGGCGAGTTGTTGAACAAAAACTGAATTAACGGTTTCAAAAACTCCGGTAAGAACCTAACTAGCTCCAATGATGGGATGTCGTCAAACAACTCCAACCAGCTTAGTAAAAATTTTTTGGTGAACGGGTCGGTTGTATACATTCTTTCTAGTAAAGTGGGGACAAATTTTGGCAACGAGAACGCCTTGCTGGGGTCTTGTGGCTCGTTCACCTGGATGGCGTTACCTTGAGCATCGACCAAATTGCTTCGTATTTGAGACTCCTGTTGCTGTTGCAATATGCTAACATAGTTGGTTGCCTTGGCACTCACGATATCTTTAACCAACCTATCTAGAATGTCAGCTGCATTCTTGACACTGCTTTCTGAATCGCTGACCAAGATACACAAAATATCAAAAATGTCGTTGAAATAAATCAATATCTCTCCCCTGGCTATCTTGGCAACATTGTATAATGATTCACAAGCATAATATCTGACGCGTGCGTCGGTGTCCTTAAATGTTGAAAAGATGGGTTTGACGATATCCTCCAAAAAGTACGCAATAGCAAAAGACCCAAGTGCAACAGACACACTTCCAAGAGCAGTGATTGCTCCCATCTTGGCCAGGTTTGTGCCTGTGCTTGTTAACTCTGTGAGTTCGTTGATTATTTTATAGATCGTTTGACTGTCATTGTGTCCCAAAGCATTTTTTGTCAATGACTCAATTTGAAATGCTGTAGCCTTTCTCTTTTCATATATATGGTTAGATAAATCCTTAACCAAGGATGGTTCTAATACCTTCCCTGTAGTCATGTCAATTGATTCGTATAAAAGTGGAAAGCGCCTGACAGAGATTCTGCTTAGATTAGAGTAAATGCGTACAAGTGTGTGGTGATATTTTGATTTGTTATTTTTTTTTTGTCTCTGTTTTCTGCAAAACAGTTCTGAGACCACTTTTGTCTATCTTCGTTTAATAACTCGCTATATCGTACATACACACACACCAATCGGAAATTTTATATAGATCAAAATAAATTAACTGTAGATAACTATAAATATTTAGATACTAACTCTACAAAACAAAAAAAAGTAGGTTGTTTGAACGAGAAAAATATATCAAACTAATAGTAACCCATACTCTTGAGCTAATTGCTCCTGTACAAACCCAAGACATACTAGCTGCATTCCACTTGGTGCTTTCATCTGTGTATTTTCTTATATTGGGTTAGCTATTCCACAACCCAAATCGCTCTCAAACCGTCTTCTTTTGTTTTGAGCTTCTTCAAAGTAGGGGTGTGAGCTATTATCCCTGCCTGTGGTATTTGTTCCATCATTGATACCAATATTGCTGAAATCTAGTTTGATGGAGCCATTGCTTTCTCTGGAGGGGCTCTCAGATACACTGGGTGTTGCTTCTAAAACTATGGGATTCGCTCTGCTTCCTGGCAAGTTGGCCAAATTTGATTCTATAATATTTCCATGGTCATTATTCATATCATTGCTGTTGGGGACATTGTTAAAAATGTGGTTCAATTGTACCAAATCATTTTCCAGAAAGTTCTCAATGCGAGGCAACTTCACATGGAAGTTTATAAACAAATTACCCCGAGAGTACTTGTTTAAATCAAACATTGTTTGTTTAGAGACGTTCTGTTGCAGTGAGTCTTGCACTATAATACCGTTGCGAATACGGTTGTTCTTGGGCACACCTAACCCCTTTACTTGTTTGGGCTCTCCTGATCTTATAGTACCAACAACTTCTCCCGCATGAACCTTTTCATTATTAAGCGACTTGTAACCGTGCACATTAATGTATATTTTTAAAGATTGGTCCTCTTTCAAAAAGTCTGGAATAGTGATCTCTCCCCCTAGCAATGCTGTCTTCAAATCAATTGTATGATCCATGTACAAGTCGTTGTATTTCCGCACAAGATACGGATGTTGTCGTTGTTTCAACTTAATTACCACATCTCCTGGTATTATATTTCTCCCTTCGTCTGCTTCTCCCTTAATGATTATTCTATCACCAGTGTTTGCACCTGGCGGAACCACAACTTTGAGAATCTTTGTGCTCTCTAGATACCCCATGTTACAGTACACACATCTGTCGGCATCTCTGATAAATACCCCGGTTCCGTGGCACGCAGCACAACTGCCGCTTTGTTGAAATCGTGAAAACTGGTTATAGTATGTAATCATCACTTTACCTGAGCCCAAGCATACCCTGCATGTTTTTGGATTCACTCCACCATACCCATTGCATTGCACACACTTCATGTTCTTTGGTAAAGATAACTTTATTACTTTCCCATACACCATATCAGCCAAATTCACTTCACATGTGTGGAATATGTCTTCTCCGTGGATCAAAGTGTTCTCTAGTGGCTCGCCTAAAGGCTCTACGTGCTTCTGCATGTGCTGGTTACTTGAAAATCCCGGAAATCCTCCGGACATTTGTGGACCTTCAAACATTGCATTATGTGTGGCAAACATATTGTTTATATCATGAAACACTTGGGAAAATATGTCTGTCGCAAATGAGTGTGTTCTTCTATGATTGCGGGTGTTTGATGCCGTTGTGTTACTTGTAGACTCTTGAACCGTACCATCTATGCCAGCTTCTCCGTATTTGTCATAGATATCTCTTTGCTTTGGATCTCGTAGAACTTCGTAAGCTCGGGTAATTTGTTTGAACTTTTCAGTTAATTCTGGATCACGGTTCGTCTTATCGGGGTGGCATTTCAATGCTAATTTCTTGAATGATTTGGAGATTTCTTCTGTTGTTGCTGACGTGCTTACTGATAGTATATCGTAAAAAAAAGTTTCTCTAACCATGACCTGGGAAACTGGTTAACTTCTGATGAAGCATAAATTGGTAGTAACGATATTAAAAATGAAAATGATACTTATAAAGTGGTGAAATCGGTGTATAATTTTAGTGTGAAAATCTTATCAATTTCTCTTTTCTTATTACTAAAATTACTAATCTTTTGGAACAGGTAAGACTTTGAAGCTAATGTATTTGCCGCTGGGAATAAGTTATGAAATGTTAAAGTAGAATAAACTAGAACAACAAGTCTTTGCAAAAAAAAAAAAAAAAGGAAAATCAAAAAGAAAATAATAAACGAGTTATATAAAAAAAGGCAGAATGTGTTTATTGTAAAAGTAGTAATGATTGTCTAACATTATTATGGTTGGATAGAGAACTGAATGGAACATTCTTTCGTGTTCTGTTTCCTGCACCTTGTCGCACCACACATGAAAGTCGTGCTTTCTGTCCAATGTGGAAGTTATGAATAGCTGATGCTTGTGTTTAAACTGAAATGACCAACAATATACAACTGGCCAAGCTCATTTCACTTATTCACCAGGCCAAGTGTACTGTGAAAGAAGTTAACTCTACTGATTCTGCGGTCCATAATCAATTCTTGAAAAAAAAAAAATGGAAACTATGTGAACTATCTAAAGTTAGAGCTGTAATCACACTCGGTCTCTTGTAGAAGCAGAACTTTTCACTGAGCTGAATTGCTTTAGCCCTTTTCAAAGCAGAAAGTGTCATGGAATGTGGGACCAGTGCAGGTGCTTGGACGACGAAGAAGTCGACGACGACGACGACAACAACACGTAGTATAGGTTTTGTGTAACTACATATTTTCTCTTAATCTGGCCATTTCTCTGTTTCCTATTTTTCCTTCAAATGGCAATACTTATCTTTTCCCGCAAAAAACTGGCCCTTGCACATATATTAGTCTCAAAACTCTGTACAGTGTTATGTAACTATAAATAAATACATTGTTCATGCCAGGAAAAGCTTAGCATCTTAAAACTTGTTATAGCATCACAATCATGTACCCAAAATTTCGTCACGGTAGTGTTTTTGGTAATTGGCTCTTCTTGTCTTATTCCTCTTTCTTTCCACATTGTTTCTGGTCTTGTTTTCAATCCTCCTTGTTTCCTTTTCTTGTTTTGTGGCATAGTACGGTGACAATCCAGGTGCAAGTCTTGTATCGACCAATGCCTGTGTAGTTTGTGCTACTGTTGGCTCTCTTGGCGACCGCAAATTCTGTCTATAGTACCTTTGCATTGACCGGTGGCCAATTCTGTAACCTGCTGGTGTAGTAAGTTCAACTCCGGATTGGTCTATGTAGACTAACTCATAATTGTCGTTTATTCCATTATCTCCAGTTCCCCTTTCATTATCGCCAGGTTGGTTTTCGTACTCGACAACTATAGTCGATGGTGCCTCGTCGCTAAACTCGACATGTTTTTTCGTGCTTTCTTTGGCTTGCGTTTTTGGTTCATCTTCCACTGAAAAATCGTAAAATTGTGATATGGCTAGCTTCTCTTCCTTGGTTTCATATGGTATTCTACAATGGCCCTTGGATGCAATATGTTGTCTAACACTTTCCAAATTTTTACCTTCAAACCCACATACCAAACATTCGTAGTCTAATGAAATAACTTCACTCAAGTACTCTAAGAGACCACTTGGATCAACTAGATAGGATCTTTCGGGAATGTACAACCCGTGCTTATTGAACATGTGTTTTATATTGTTTTCTATTTCACGGTTGTTCAAACCACAATAAAAACAATGAGTAATTGGAATCGACTCCACAGCCTCTGACGACCCATCACTATCGTTTGCTTCTTCTTCTGCGTCTTCCTCATCATCTTCTTCTTCTTCTGATAATAGCTCACCTTCCAAATCGGTGAAATCAGACTCCTCGGTATAGTTTATCTCAGAACCTGTAACTATAGATTCAACCTCATGGAAATCTGAGTCGCCTAACGAAAACTCCGAAAAATCCGAGGTGAGAGATGCCGCAGGACTTGCTTCCCTGCCGCCGTCTATTGTAAGTTTAACCTCCTCTGTTCTACCTCTGTTCTTCTGGGATTTTAGAAACTTCTTAGTGAGTTGACGTTCTCCGTTCGTCTTCTTCTTCCTCGTAGCCACATAAAACCCGTACTCATCCTCGTTTTCATTTTTCGCTAAATGCTTCAGTGTGAGTATCTTTTCGGCAAACACTCCTGCTGTTATTGATGGTAAACCCGCAACTCTTCTCTTTAAATTGTATCGGTGCCATTCTGTTTTCATATGTTGTCTTTGCAATTCTGCATTGATAAACTTAACACCACATGTATTACATGTGAATGATGCTGTTTCCGGATTAGATCCGCTGGGCATAAAACTCATGGTAGTCGGTTTAACTAAAGTAGGTACAGCAATATGGATATATAGCAAACTAAACACTTCAAATATATCAAGAGTTGGAAAAAAAATGATGAAAATATTGATATCTATATATGTGAAGTGCGTGCAATCTGTTCATTTTTGAAATGCTCGTTTTCCAGGTTTCTCTGATTTTTTTTTTCTCTTCAAAAATTTTCTAATAGTACTACAGACAACAATACATACTTATAAAGCATCAATAGCGTGTCAAAATGGGTGTGGTCGTATTTGGTAAATCAATAAAACACAACTTTCCTGTCCGTATAGGGTTGGCCAAGACGATATTTGGTATAGGATATCAGACAGCAGAAAGATTGATGGCTAAAGTGGGAATATATCCTAATTGCAGAATGAATCAGCTAACCGAACCACAGATCATGGATTTGAACAAAGAAATCTCACAATTATTAGTTGAAGGGCATTTGAAACATAAAATCAATAATGACATCAAGATGAAGAGAACAATCGGTTCCTATGCTGGATCAAGACACGCATTGGGTTTCCCAGTCAGAGGTCAACGTACAAAGACAAATGGTTCTACAGCCAGACAATTGAACAGAACAGAAAGATTCCGTTTATAAGCTGGGGTCGGGGTTGCATTTTGTTCATTTTGGGTTTGGAGTTACATGTATATATTAGATTAGGTCAAAGACTGATTTTTTAGAAACTGTTTTGGGATGTTGCCCAAATGTAGGTGAACCTCTTTGGTGTATGCAATGGGGAGATGTATACTTTTGCTTTGCTTGTATAATGTTGAATCCATTTCCTCGAGGAGTTGCTACATATTGCTTTCTTGAATAGAATCTCAACTCTTATTGCTTCTCTAAGATATAAGAAGGTTCTGTAGGTGCCCCTTTTGAGTGGAGGTAAAGTGAACTAAAAAAAAAAATACAAATACATTACTGTAAAACTGATACCACCACCCTGGGGGGTCATGCAGCAAAAATAGCTGGAAAGTCTTGAGGAAAATCAAAAAATAATGGTCCCTAGCAGGATCGAACTGCTGATCTTGGCGTAACAAACTGAGTTATTAGCACCACGCCTTAACCAACTGGGCCAAGGGACCTTTTTATGGCTTAAAAAACTTCCATTATTTTTATATACCTTAGTAGCTGTCTATAGATGCACTTCTTGCTTAGCCTAGTAAGGGCTGTTTCCATCTATTTGAAATTCCTTAACAATATGTATTCTATAAAGTAAAGCTTGGTGCCAACTTCAAAGCTAATTGAATGATTTTTTCCTTGATTTTAGAGCTTTTAATTATACCTTTTTTGTTCCCAAATAAGCGCTAAAAATGATTGAAATTAAAAATACTAACTATTCCAGGTCAAAGTAAACACTATAAAACAATATATTTCAATAACAGGAGCAGTAATTAGCTTCAACATCAAGGTACTCTTTTATTTTTCTACCAAAAACACATCTGAAGTAGCTCTTATCCATAGATCCAAATATTTTAACCTTTTTTTTTTCCTACTCTCATCTACTTTTTTTTGCAACACTTACTGCTCACAACGCCAATGACCATACCATTAATTTCAATAATCAAATCAAGAGCTTATTTGTATCCTCTCAAGGTATGTTAATGTATTAACAACACCGATTCTATTTCACCAACTAACACGACAGAAAGGGGTTGTACTATTTTGTAACACATCCCACCGTTTGGCCCTTTTACATAACCATATTGATACCTCAATTGGTCCTTACACTAGTCATTTACCTGATTATGTTTTCATTGTTCTTCCCACCTCAAGCTATTGTATATACATTGTTAATGGGACCATTAGGGGTGATTGGTGCGTGGTATAGTTTGATCCTGCAAGCGAGCACATTGTCTATATTTGTTGTCACAATATCCTTAATGCCTCACATACAACGAGTGGCATATGATGCAATATTGAGTAGAGAGTGTGCAAATGATGTGGTACTAATGGGAAAACTTAGGAGGTATAGAAAACTACCCATTAGAGTAAGGGCCAGAGAATACCTTAAGGCCATTCCAGATTTTTCGATCTTTCCCTTCTCTTTGCTCAAGCTACTTGTGTTTTTCGGTATTTACTTCATACCCTTTGTAGGTCCAATCATTGTATTGTTTTTCCAATCTTCCAAGCGTGGACTAAAGGCACATGCAAGATACTTTAAGTTGAAAGGGTTTCTGCGTAGTGACATAAGAACAATCCACAAGCTAAACAGACCAGCATATATGGGGTACGGAGTGGTTGCGCTTTGGCTCGAGCTGTTTCCATTTATCAATATGTTTTTTATGTTCACCAATACTTTGGGAGCTGCTTTGTGGGCAGTTGATATTGAACAACAAGAGAAGGCCGTCACAGAGAATGTGGCCGCAGCTACTACCACCGCCACAGATACGAATAGCGTCAATCAACAAGGTCTAGTTATACCCGTACACAATGAACCAGCAACTAATATACCTGAGGCTACCCCAAAAACTGCTACAAATACCATCTAATACCTATAAAACGTATTTTTGATGTCCTTTACTTTTGCTTGTAACCGAATTCTATGTATCAATCTAATATAAATATATGTTATCTACGCAGCCAAAACCGGCAGCAACTCCACCTTCATTGCTGTTACTGAATTTAGATCTCAACAACCAACCAGCATTTTTGTTGGTCAAAATTTCACCCGTCTTTTCATTAAATACTGTTGTTCCAAACACCCCCAACTCGGATATAATATCCTCGTGAAAGACTTCGTTGTTTCTGATGATTTTATTCTTGTGAGTTGGCGGATTTATCAACTCCATAAGAATGTATGCACCCCACTCTTGCTTGTCCAATTTTTCCAAAAACAGTGGAATGTTTTCCTTGTAAACATTATTTCCCCCGCCCTCTCTCTGAGGCTTCAAAACAAACTTTTCGGGCTCTTCAAATGCTAATTTTCTACCCGTATCGCCTTCGTTGGAATCATCTAACGAATAGATGGCAACAAAAGTCGACAACACCTCATTCAATTCTTGATCACTCGAGTTGGACAAAAACTTGGAGATAACCTCTTTTTTCGTTAACAACTGCTGAACCTTCTTGGTTCCTGATAACTGGGTCAAAACAGACGGACATTTAATAGCTAACGTATCCTCTAATAGCAACCTAGCAGCCCAAGTTTTTTCGGGGTTAACATCATAGTCACTAGGAGCATATCCTGATCTATAGTATACCACCGAAACCTCATCCATGGTTGATTTGATGTATAACCGGTTCTGATTTACAGTCACATGTTCTTCAACTTCTTCCAAAGTAAATCTCACCGATTTTATTCCGTGCTCCTTGAACAATGCATATTCCACGTGTCTTTGGTCAAAGCTGTTTCGTTCATTTGGTTGCACAATAAACAAAACAACACTAGAAGTTTTTGGCTCTCCATTGTGATAGTAGAAATTCCCATCAGCCAAACCTTGCGCCAAGTCACTTGCTGAGGTGGAAACAGGAATCTCGTCTTCATCATCGTAATATTTGTAGTTGTACTTGCTGTCATACTGTCCAGTGCCGTTCAAGTATTGATGCAATTGCCCGATTTTGGAAGACAATCCACCAAAAGACACACTAACAGTATTGAATTCAATTTGCTTGATTTCATTGGTGTCCTGATGTATCATATAATCAGATCTAAATAACCCCAACGACAATGGCTGAATCTTGCTCAGTTTTTGATACACCTCGAATAATCTTCCAGTAAACTCTGAATCATGTTTGGACAAGTCTTCAAGGATCGATGAGAACCACTTTACGTCCTTTGTTATCACATTGATGTATAATTCATTAAACAATTTTTGAACTTTGACGGCGCGATGGAAACTTTCTTTGGGGATAGGTGTTGGGAACAATGTGATTGGCGCAACATTGGCTTGGAAACCTTCAAAGTTGGGTGGGTACATAACTAACCCATTCCCAAGCGACCATTGTGACAAGTTGGTCACAAGTTCTTTTTCTTGGTCGTGAGACAATTCTGGAAACGGTTTAATGCTCATTTTCTTGTAGTTCAAAGACTTGGCAATGAATGTATGTGGTTAGTACAGTAAGCAAAAGTGCTATTTCCCATTTTTTCCTTAGATGATTGTGATTGTGCTCGTGATAGATGCTGCCCGGATTCTAATACACTGTCGTAATCCGTCTCTACCAGGAGAAAAAAAAAATTGCCACCACTGAGCCACAGTAAACGTGAATACCGAACCCATCAATATTTGCAATCAGTACATATATACATATTTGGCAGCCGAACGAACATCGTGTTGATATAGGTATCATGGTATTTCAGGGCAGTCTGTTTACAAGAAAAGAAACCCACCAAGACAATCAATTCAATGTTTAGAACAGAAAGCAAGAATAATGCTAATCTGTTAAACAAATGTACTCAGATTTTACTTATATAAACAAATATACATTACCATAACAGTAGTAGGGGACTCTATTTATAATAGAAGTGGATAGGGGTCACATTCTGCAACGCCTTTTGGTGGTTCACACGATTTTGGGTTTCGGGAAAATTGCCAGAGTTGTGAACAAATCAACAGCAAATGTAGGAAACCAAACAATCACACATCTGGCAAAATTCTTCTGTAAGACTAAGCAATATCGAATCACGCAGATCATTGCTGAACACTATTCGTTTTTGGTCAAATTGTACTTCAAGAATGTACTGTAGGCTTTGCCTTCTAACCGCACAAGGGAAAACGTGACCATATGGTAGCGTAAACAGGGCTATAGCCCTAAAGTGTATATGCAGTCCCAGTACAAACACTTTCTACCAAACCTCAATCAACATGAAAAAAAAATAACTGAAATCTAAGTATTGTTAGTAACCACTGTATCAAACAACAATAGTATAGATCAACAAGTATGTAACAGCAACAACAAGGATTGATATATGAAGAGATATTGCATATGGATAGTGTTAGAATAGTTTAAGTCAGTGTATTGTTTCAGGTTAATAGCATCACCATCCATTTAAAGAGATGGCCCATTTCATACCCAAGATTACTATGAGAACCAAATTAATATAGGCTCTACAATTTGTTTGATACAAGTTGCAAGACACCATAAAGTAGTTTTGTTTGTTTATTTGTTTGTTGATTATTGCATTCTGATATTCCCTGCTTTAAATGCATTTGGAAATATTTCGTATATCATGAGATATAATAATAACATTAATAGCATTTTCATGTTACTAACAAGAATATAGTGAAATACTTAGCTGCTTACTTATTATTAGTCAACGCCGGTAACGCCACCCCATCTGCTGCCGATGTCAAAGCTGTTTTGTCAGCTGCTGATATTGAAGTCGAAGAAGAAAAAGTTGAAAAATTGATCAGCGAATTGGACGGTAAGAACGTCGAAGAATTGATTGCTGAAGGTAACGAAAAATTATCATCAGTCCCATCTGGTGCTCCAGCTGCTGCTGCTGGTGGTGCTTCTGCTGCCGCCGGTGGTGAAGCCGCTGAAGAAGCTGCTGAAGAAGAAGCTGCTGAAGAATCTGATGACGATATGGGTTTCGGTTTATTCGATTAAACGAGCCAACAGGCATCTCAAGATCACAGCATAAGGAAAACAAACATTGGAATAAAATTGTATCGTTTTTATTCCATTCATCATCGTGTACTTTATTTTCAATTTTAATGTAATATTGGCAAAATAGAAAGACTAACGGTAATGTACATAAAAACTATCTAATTGGATATAACAGATACAGATCTATGAATATTCTCTACAACTCGTCGGCAATTGCCTTTCTTAATCCCATTGGATTGCCAAATACTTCATGACGTGCTCGCAACATGTACTCATCAAAGTCTTTGTCTTCTTGTGAATAATCGTCTCTTTTTTTATTCTCTTTACGCGACTCCACTTCTTCAGCTAACCAATTGAGAAAGTCACCACTTGGTCGCAAACTCTTATTCAGCTGATGCAAATTTACTAGTTGATCAAAATAAGACTTGAAATTCTTCTCGTCAAGTTTATTTCCAACAAAGGAATTCTGAATAAATTTTGAAACCTGTGATTCAGGATCTTGATCTTCAAGTGATCTTCTATCGTTTGTTACTGGGAACAATTGTAAATCCTCTAAAATGTTACTTGCCCTGGACTTTGAGTTTGGACCAAGTTTGGGAAAAATCGCTATTAAATCATTTAACCCGGAACTGTGGTCAAATGAAAAATATTGTCTTACAAAATGGCTATTTTGGACTAAAGCTTGAATTATACCCAAAATCCTCTTTTGTAGAACATCATTTTCATTCGCTAATTGCTCAAACAAATTATCCACATAGCTCTTGTCGAAGTTGGTCAAGATATTACTAATCGCTTCAGGATTATTTCTCAAACTAGACCCCATTACACGATATACCTTTTCGGTTATTTTTGGATCAGAAGCACCATTGGCAATGTTGACAAGACTCTGAAATATGGCTTTGTCTGAGGTCAATTTCACCCCAAATTCGATATCATGACTTAATTCCTCTAAAGTATCTAGTGCCAAATGCAACCTTTCCACATCACTCTCATGTGGCTTGAAACTCTCAATTTCCAGACAAGCTGCGTCAAAATTACTCAAATCTCCCTGGCTAACCTTTGTACGATGAGCGTGCTCCTGTTTTACTTCAGGATGTTTCAGCTCATGCAACTTTTGTAGATTCTCAGTGATGGCTTCCCTCGAATGATCCTGCAATTCGCCACCAACAACTACTTCTTGAACTGGCTCGTCTTTTTCGTCAGCACTCATTAGCTTGGCCTCTTTTTCCAACGTATCTATATTTAATCTAACGTGTAACCCAGGTGGTATATCTTGACCTGGTTTAATGGTTTGCCACTCGTTTGTTGGAACAAACAATTTTGGATAACAATCTAAAGGGTTTTCTGGATCTGGACAAATTAATTCCTCTGAAGTATCAACAATCAGAGAATTCACACCAACTAAGTAACTGGCAAGTAATACTAAAACAGAAAACTTCATATAATATACAATAAGAACTTGATATGATCCTTTTTCAATAACTCTCTGCCTTTTTTTTCCCAGTAGGTTGTAGAAGTGAAGTCGTGTTCATTAATTTCTCGTTTTTTTGTTTGCTTCTTTTTTTTTTTTTCCATTGTACTAAGAATAACCTTGATCAGTAGTGTATTCCTTGTCACATATTTATTTGGTTGCGAAATTCGTAATCGCAAAACCGTTAGCTATCTGGAATTTCCTCAATTGATGCTAATACTACAGTATTCCCAAGCAGAATAAGACAAGCACTACATTCGGATTGTCTTTCAAATTTTTTATCACAATATAAGCGATATTTCTATTAAAATATTCCTGTATAAACCACTTTTCTGGTTTTCTTTTTTCTTTCTTTGTCATAATATACAATAATTATATACATTGCTAATGAACATCCCCTCAAACAGAAGCAGCCTTTTGTAAAGCTTGTTCAATATCTTTCAACAAGTCTTCGGTGTCTTCAATACCAACAGAGACTCTGACCAAGTCATCGTAGACACCATTGGCTTCTCTTTCTTCCTTTGGAATACCACCGTGTGTCATGATTGCTGGAACTTCGATCAACGACTCGATACCACCCAAGGATTCAGCCAAGGTGAACAATTTGGTGGATGAAGTGAATACAGCAGCACCTTTGGCTCCACCAGCAATTCTAAATGAAATCATACCACCACCTAAACCGTCTCTTTGTTGACGTAAAACAACGTCGTGGTTCCTGTGGGATTTCAACCCTGGATAGTTGACTTTCAACACAGCAGAATGTTGACTCAAGTATTCAGCAATTCTTTGAGCAGAGTTGGATGCTTGTCTCACTCTCAAGTGTAATGTCTTTAACCCTCTGTGTGCCAACCATGAGTCAAATGGGGAAGGAATTGAACCAATTGCATTTTGCAAAAATCTAAATCTTTCGTGCAATTGAGAATCGTTGGTTGCCAAGACTCCCATAACGACATCAGAGTGTCCATTGATGTATTTTGTGACTGAGTGCACAACGACATCGGCACCATGAGTCAAAGGATTGGAAAGGTATGGCGATAAGAAAGTGTTATCGACAGCCAACAAGACTTTGTTACCGGTTTTAGCTTCATGATCGACCAAGATAGATTTCACCTTGGCAATGTCAGTAACCTGTAATGTAGGGTTGGATGGGGTTTCCAACCACACCAATCTGGTGTTTTCTCTTAATGCACCTTGCAAGTCTTCAACTAAATTGCCAACGAATTGAGCTTCAACACCATGAGTATTGGCGACTTTGGTAAAGTATCTATGTGTTCCTCCATAAACATCACCACTTGAAACAATGTGTGAGTTGATTGGCAAAGATTGAATAACCAAAGCAGTAGTGGCAGAGCCAGATGACAAGGCAATGGCATACTTGGCACTTTCCAATGCAGCAACAGCAATTTCAAAGTTGTCTCTGTTTGGGTTGGAAGATCTGGAGTATTCGTAAATACCCAATGGCTTGGATGGCTCAGATTGAGCAAAAGTTGTTGAAAGTGAGATTGGTTCAATAACGGCACCAGTGGAAGGATCAAGTGGAGCTCCAGCATGGATGGCCTTGGTACCAAAAGAATAGTTAGTGCTTGATTCAATAGTCATTATATGATGAGACAAAAAAAGTGATTGGTTCTTGTTTATTATACGTGAAGCAAAAGGTTGGACTTTATACTGAAATTTTATAGACAAAAAGGTTGGACTTTTCAACTATATTATACCTAAAGATTAGTAATTGGAGGTCTAAGTAGTACCGAAAAAAAAAATTGTCAAATTTCCTTTTTTTTTTATTTTTCTTTCAAATAAGTAATCATCGGGTACTTTTATATATTTTTCGTGTTTTATTCTGTGTCACATAAGTCTGAAAATTTTTTTGCTTAGAAATACAACAATAGAAAAAATAAAAAGAAAGAAAAATACAAAAAAAACGCCACACCAAACCAAAACCAAAAACGTTTAAACAAAGCGAACCCACATTAGAGACAGACAGTGGGAAAAAAAAAAAAGAAATTAAACATACAAACACAGCTAACTCCGGCTTACAAACCACAATGAGCTAATACCACGTGACCAGATTACCACATTTTTTTTACCTTTTAACGACATGATGCGATTTTGTCGATCTAGTAAGATAACCTTAAAATACTAGGAAATGTGTTTGAGTCAGAAAAGTATATGGTGATCATTCACCAAATGCAAGTGACTGCTCACATTTTCATGCTTGTGTTTGTGTTTACGATGTGGCAATAGCACGGGCTGTGACGATAAAAGTGTCATTTTTTGAAGAGTGACAAATCGACGTCATCAATCAATCGAACAAAGGATTGTTGCTACACCAAGAAGTTAGACTGGAATGGCAATTATTCAGGTCACGTGCGTGATAAGAACTTTATTTGCCCCAGACAACCAAACACATTAAACATCACACCAAGAGTTGTAGAGCTTTGTCATGGACTGCGTATTTACAAATTTGCAGATATTCTTCATTTCTAAACAAAAGTACTCAATTACTCTATACTTTATTCATTCTTGTAATTCGTTTAAAAAATTCGGGTTGTTTTGCAACTTTGTTTTGAATTTATCCCACCAGTTGTCAAATGCTTTAATGGGCACCTTCCCCGACGCATCTATGAAACTAGCCAAATAATTGTAAGCATGTCCGACAATCTTATTTGCCATCGTTGCTGTATTGTTAGGCAGACTCGTGGTAGTGGCTGCCGAGCTGGCTCCAGTGGTTTTATTTGCAGGCACCAACGATGTGCTGTTGGATATTTTCGATTGTTGGATCAACTGCTCTGCCTGTGGTGTGGGCTCGATGGAAATACCAATGTTGATAGTAGTTTTGTCACTCAAATCAATAGGGCCTCCATCGTTCATATCCATGTCTATATCGTCGACTGTCTTTGAGCCTTTGTTGGTGTTATTGTTCAATTTGTAGATTGCTGATGGCTTGTTTGGGTTGATCCCACCCAACAATTTGTATTCCGGCGAGCTACCTCCACTTTGTGGTAGCTGGAAATATATTAATGCAGTGTAATTATTATCGACAAAGGGGGAATTGGGCAAGATGAAAATGGTTATGTATGATATGTTGGAGGCGTTGGCAATATTGAAAACAAACTTTGTTTGATCAATTTGTTCGGCCAACACCATAGGTCTTCCCAGACAAACTGCTCCAAAAATACTCATTGCTGAAGAGAAGGAATCGATGATGTAATTGGTGGTTCTCAACTGGAAACTGAGGTACTAGATACTGTTCTGATAATACTAGTTTTTTTTTTTTTGGCGTAAGAAAGATTATCAAGTTGGTAAACGCACACCGAACTCTACATGGAAGAGAAGAGAAACAAAAAAATTTTTCTTTACATTTTTAACACTTTTTCTTTTCCTTTTCTTGATACTAATCAATTGGATAATCGCTTTCAAGACGAATGAATTTGGTTTTGTTCTAATTTGTTATCAAGAGTGATAGTCCTAGAACAATTTCGATGGACATATTTTCCATCTTTCGGGATTTTTAAATTATCTCATAGGTGAATTTGGAGAAGAAACATCGATATATTTTGAATTCTATTAATGTAGTATTATTTATCATATCTATTTTTCAACTACAACCCAACTTGTGGCACAGCCAGCACCAATAAGCACCACTTTTGCAGACCCGGTGTACAACTTGTTAAGATAATCGAACGTCACTTTATCAGAAGCATTTGATGTACCACAATTCCCGTGCTCTGACCATCCCCAGGCATAAACTATGTTGTCTGATGTGACCAATCCATGCTCACTGCCAATAGCATATTCCTCAACTGCAACACTCGAATTGTTTGGAAACAACTGCTCATGACTGTTGTTACCAAATGACTGGAGCACGTTTGTTTCCAGTAGTATATGAACAGAAGACCACATGGCTGCCACTCTAGCCACTGTAGACTCGGGGATATTCTTGATTGAAGACTTGCCAAATATCTTTACCCTGTTTGTGTCAGTCTGTATTGCAGTAAACTCTCTCCCTAGACTGAAATCTTTACACACCACACCAAATCGTAAGGTTTTTGGTGTCCACATTATCTTGTCTTCTGTTTCACCCAACTGTCCCTTTCTGCTGTTGCCCCAACCTACTAAGCCATTGGTTGTCTGAATAATTGTGTGCTGCATGCAAGACTTTATTTCCTTGAACCCGTCGACAGTAGTGGAGTAAATAAGTTCGCTTTCTGGTGTCTCCTTCCCAAGCCCTAACTCACCTTTTAGACCTCTTCCACAGACATACACTTCTCCACTGCGCTTCACCAAAATTGAAAACTCCCATCCACATGAAATATCTAGCCAGTCATTGCCAGGTACTTTGTGGAAAACACCCAAACTCTCACCTCTGGGTAATCCACACTGACCAAACTCGTTGCTCCCACAAGTGAAAACTTCGCCATTATCTAGAATTACCATTGTATGGTTACCTCCACCAGCTATTTTCATTGGCTTTCCAGGGACCTCTGAAGACATCGTGCCTCTATATCAAACAAAGTCACCTTCAACGAATTCTGATCCTCATCATTGTTTWTYCYAATTGGTAGTTCCCATTTGATCCACATGCTAGTAGTTGATACATTTCCGCTTCGGACTCATCTGTCAAACTTTTTGGTGCGCTTTATTTTTTTTTTTTTTTTTCTAGTGTGTATCTTTTTCTTTATCACCCAACCAAAACTCTGTTCTAGACTACTTGTTATCAAAGATTTACGGAAATATGCATAGCCCAAACAATCCATTTTAAGAAATCACTATCGTCTTTTGGATTTTTGTTTCTTGTTTTGTGCTATTTTGCTATTTCTGGGATTTTTTCTTAAAAAATCCATCTATGGCTTTCGGGGAAAGACATGGAGAATTGGCGGAATTTTCACGGGTGGCACCAGCCACAGTTTCTACTCACGTGACCAGCACCAACAAAATGTGTTTGCACCCAGATAATGAAACAATATGAAATGGTCGATTCTCTTCGTCATATTTATTCTCCACACTTTTCCCTCCAGCTTAGTCCTCTTCTATTTTTTTTTTATTTCTTTCTTGCTTTTTGTTATTATAGCATATCTTCTTTTTTATTCACTAGATTCTTCAGTTCTTGGGATCAATCATCAGAATGGCACCAGTTGCAGATACTACTAAATACGACGCTTCTCAATTTCAAAAAGCTCACGTTGGTAAAACCAGCAAAGGCTCATTTACTGTGAGTGATCACAACAAATCTTTAGCTTTATACCCGAAATTTTTGCCAACATGGAACCCAAACCAAAAGTTCCCATCTTATAAGTTTGAACAGTACCATGATAAAGGGCATGCTGCTGATCCTTTGTTGTCCAATTTGTTTCCTGCTGGTGGGGATTACAAGGTCAAGAGGTTGAGCCCCAAATTAGGTTCTGTGATAACTGGTATTCAGCTTTCACAGTTGTCGGATGCTGCGAAAAACGACCTTTCTCGTTTTGTTGCTGAAAGAGGTGTGGTTGTGTTCAGAGACCAAGATTTTAACCAAGGTGGGCCCCAGGCTGCTGTTGAGTTTGCCCAATACTTTGGGCCATTGTACAAGCATGCCACGAGTGGCTCCCCAGAAGGGTTCCCTGAATTGCATGTTTGCTTTCGTGGTGCATCACAGGATGAAATTGATAGTGTTTTTTCTGACAGAACGAATTCCATCTCATGGCATTCTGATTGCTCATATTCGTTGAATGCATTGCAGTTGACTTTGTTCTCATGCTTGCAATTGCCAGACTCCGGTGGTGATACATTATTTGCTAATTCGGTTGAAGCATATAACCGTTTAAGTCCTGCCATGAAAGAAAGATTGGAAGGATTGCATGTCTTGCATTCATCAGTTGAGCAGGCGGCAAACAATAAACTGGCTGGTGGAATAACTAGAAGAGAACCGGAAGCTAATATCCATCCGCTTGTTAGAGTTAACCCAGTCACCAAACAAAAACACTTGTATTTGAACAAAGAGTTTGGAAGACGTATTGTTGAATTAAAGGAAGATGAACTGGACTATTTGTTGTCATTCTTGTATGACCACATAGAGAAGGCTCAAGATTTGCAAATAAGAGTTACGTGGGAGGAGAATACTGTTGTTTTATGGAACAACTCAACCACAATTCACTCTCCATGTGTTGACTTTGATGAGCCTGAAATCCGCCACGCTTATAGAATAAGTGTCATGGGCGAACGACCAGTTGGCGATTTAAAGTACTTGAATGATGAAAATTATTTACAAGAAAAGTACAATGAGCTTGGAATTCAAAAAAGTTAAACTGCTGATGGTTGTTAATATTGTTTTTTTTTTGTATGGTTTTTTAAAAATTCTTTTCTTTTATGTGTATGTAGTGCTAGTCATTGTTTTAGGTAGTCATTTGAAATAAATTATATGTGTTTATGATCTCAACAGCAATTGTTATTATGTAATTTCGCAACAAATACGAAATACACACACACACGCATACATTTTGGTCGTGGGAGCAAGCACACGATTACACCTATATATATATATCGCGTGGTGTCCACCAAATTGTCTAGAACATTTTAGAAATCTATTTTCCAACTTGCAATTACCATCAAAACTTTAAAATTCAACAATGGGCCCTGAATTCGAGGATCTGATACCGTTGGTGCATTCAGACAATAGAACTACAACCATATACCTGGTATATATTATAATCAGCGATATTTTTCTGTTTGTTCAATGGCTATTATTTAAAGTGTTGAATCTCATCATTATTGATTCTCCAGCATTCGTTCTACGCCTTCTTTCAAAAAATTTTGAAATAAATTTGCATTTATCTTCAATATTGGCGACACTAATTGGGGTTAGTGTTGTGACCTATTTGGTTATTAGATATAAATTTCTAACTGGGTACTCTCATAGCAACGATCAAAAAGAAGGGGCAGGTAAGAAAGGCATTCATCCGGCTTCCTCGAAGGTATTTGTTGGAAAATCAAAGCAAGACAAAAAACCAAGCAATTACTTAGATGAGTTTTTACTAGCAATTAAAGTTTTTGGATACTTGGACAAGGCGGTGTTCCACGAATTGACGAAAAGTATGACTACACAGAAATTGTCGCATGAGGAAATATTATGTTTGGATGAATCCTTGGGGTTTCTGATAGTCGTCGAAGGGGTTGCCCAAGTGTATACAAAAAAGTCCAAGGAGAATCTGCTGAAATATAAACAACGCTATTTTGAGGAGATTGAAGAGGAGCGAGATGAGTTTTTGATTCTTGGTGACAAGCAGTACCAACTTTTGAATGAAGTTAAAAGCGGTGCTCCATTGAGTTCGTTGTTCTCCACCTTAGACTTGTTTAGGCCAAGAAATAAGAATGAGGAAATGGCTTTGACTCCAAACGATGAAGACGGGAATAGCGTCGTTGCATTGAATATGGATTATTTGAGTAAATCAGAACCCGCAACCGATTCGAAGTTGAGCAACAGTGACGATGATGAAAATGGTCAAGATTATCCTGAAATAATTGTCAGACCGAAGAAGTCTCATAATAATGGCACCATCACTATAGCAATCATCCCACACACCGCCTTTGAGCGCGTTCAGCTGAAGTACCCAAAGGCAACTTCTCATATTGTCACAATGGTTTTGACTAGGTTGTACAAGGTTACAATGAGCACTGTGCAAAACTACCTTGGTTTGACCAGTGAAATTTTGAAACTGGAGATCAAATTGAACGAAGAAAATGCTACGAGTCTACCAAGATACTTTGTCGACGGTTTATTGGAAAGGTTGAACAAAAAAGAAGAGGCCGAGGCCGAGGCCGAGAACTTGCCAAAGAAGCTCAAGCATCATCATAGAAACCAATTACAAAGGACTACGTCGAGGTATGTGTCTTTAGATTCCAAAGTAAAAAGCAATCATCCAGGTGACTTGCTTTCGTCGGTGCCTATCTCCCGAAGCGAGTTCCAAAAAAAGGTTCTCCCAAAATCTTCCACCACTTCATTGCTGGATGGGGATAACAAAAGAATGAACTTTACTGATGAAATGGAAGAAACTGAAGAGAACTCTTTACGAGTTGCGATAATTGAAAACATTTTCAAGATGGTTGGTATTGAAGAAACTAATGGTATAGTTGAAAGGACTGGATATTTCCAAAGCTTAAGCTCGTCAACAAGTAGTTCAATTGTGGGCTTGGATAGCTTGAATCAGTCAATTATGTCCGGTGCAACCACTCCAACCACCAAAAGATCGCATCCGGTATTCAACAATCAGGGAAGTTTAATGAACACGATAAATTTAGCTGAATTGAGAAAACCATCAACTGCTGAAAACTCAACGTTGCCCAAACTTTCTGGAAAGAAACGTTTGTTATCAGACATGAATATCAAAGATGCATTTGCTAAATCCTTAGAGATCAAGTATATTGGGCCGGATTCTACGATTGTGAGTCAGAATTCGGCAATTACTGGGTTGTACTATGTTATTGACGGATCTTTGGAAATTTACAACCGCTCTGCAGATGTTTCTGCTCCTAATCGATACATCTATACAGTTGAGTCTGGTGGGATTGCTGGATATTTGACTTCTGTTGTCGGGTTCAGATCGATGGTGACAATAAAGACCCCCAAGAAAACCGGTGCAGTTGTCGCATACATACCAAAGAATGACTACAACAAGTTGTTGGACAAATATTACTTTTTGCAATTACCCGTTGCACTTAAACTTAAAAACTTGTTATCCAAGCAGATACTCACAATTGATTACGCATTAGAGTGGTGTCACATACCTGCGGGTGAAGTCTTGTGCTCACAAGGTGACTTGGCCAATGGATTCCATGTCGTTTTGAGTGGGCGGTTTAGAGTTGTTAGATCGACAAACAAAAACACTGAGAAGGAAGACGTTGAGGTTTTGGGCGAGTATGGACATGGCGAATCTATTGGTGAAGTTGAAGTGTTGACAGCTTCGAGAAGATCAAACACGTTAATTGCGGTTCGAGATTCAGAAACAGCACGTATTCCAAGATCATTATTCGAAATGTTATCCAATGAGAACCCATCCATAATGGTAAGTGTTTCGCGTTTAGTTGCATCCAAGGTACTCGCTCTGCAGTATCAACCACGGGAGCGGAACTTTATTACTTCAACCACTTCCCAAGAGTCTTTTACATCAGCAAATTATAAAACAATCACTATTTTACCCACCGTGTCTGGTTTACCGGTGCGACAATTTGCAGAAAAGTTAGTTCAGGCATTAAGGCAGATTGGCCGAAACGTTATTGCGTTAGACCAGGCTCTGATATTGACTCATTTGGGGAGACATGCGTTTGATGAAAGTTTGGCGAGGTTGAAGCTACTGGGATATTTTGCGTATTTGGAAGAAGAATACGAAACTATAGTATACATTTGCGACACCCCAGTTCAGTCTAATTGGACATCAACGTGCATCTCTCAAGGCGACTGTATTTTGTTATTAGCAGATGCCGAGGATGATAGCACGACTATTGGTGAGTATGAGCAATTATTGGTCAAATTGAAAACCACAGCCAGAACAGATTTGTGTTTGCTTCACCAAGACAAAGTTGTTAGGGCAGGGTCTACTAGTCCATGGTTGAAAAATAGAATATGGGTTCAAGGACACCACCATATTCAAATGAAGTTTGAACAAGGAGCAAATGTTTTACCACACAAAAAATCGTTTATAAGCGATTTAGCAGCGAAGCTTTCGCAGAATAAAGCAATAAAGTCTACTTTTGAGGCAACAAAGCAGCACATTAAATGGTATGTCAAGGAAAATGACCAAAGCAAGGTGTTGAAAATATACAAGGACGACTTTATGAGATTGGCTCGGATTCTTTCCAATGAAGCAGTGGGTCTTGTTTTGGGAGGCGGTGGCTCAAGAGGTATATCCCACGTTGGTGTTGTGACGAGTTTAGAGCGACATGGGATTCCCGTTGACATTATTGGGGGCACATCCATTGGGTCTTTTGTTGGTGGGTTGTATGCCAAGGAGTACAATATTGTCTCCATTTATGCTATGGCGAAAAAGTTTTCAAAAAGAATATCTTCGGTTTGGCGGATGTTATTCGATTTGACCTACCCGGTCACTTCGTATATTACAGGTTATGAATTCAACCGTGGTATATGGAAGGTTTTTGGATTTGCTGAAATTGAGGATTTTTGGATCAAGTATTTTTGTAACTCGGCAAACATCACAAACTCCACGATGGATATCCACGAAAAAGGATATGCGTGGAGGTTCATCCGTGCGTCAATGTCGCTTGCAGGTCTTTTACCCCCTATCGCATTTAATGGATGTATGTTACTAGATGGTGGTTATTTGGACAACTTGCCTGTGAATGAGATGAAAAAAAGAGGTGTCAAGCATATTATTGCTGTCGATGTTGGTTCTGTTGATGATCGTACACCAATGAACTATGGGGACACTCTTCTGGGATTTTGGGTTTTGCTCAATCGATGGAACCCCTTTTCCAGTCACCCTAACATTCCAACAATGATGGATATTCAAATGAGATTGACTTATGTTTCTAGTGTCAATGCATTAGAGGAGGCCAAGAGAACCCCTGGTGTTTACTATTTGCGACCACCTATTGATCCTTATGCAACTTTAGATTTTGGAAAGTTTGACGAGATTTACAAAGTTGGACTCAAGTATGCAGATGACTTGTTTGCCGATTGGAAAAGCAAAGGTAAATTTCCAAGAATTGCAGGATTGGTTGAGAAGAAAAAGGATGGTGAAGAAAAGAAAATACTTTATCGAAGAAACTCTATCTAGAGGTCAATTGCCATGTATATATAAATCTGCATTCGCGTCACTTTGTATATATGTTTATAAACGGTGGTTAGAGAAATGGAACTACAACAGAGCTCTTTTTTTTTAACACTATTTATATTTGATTAATTTAGAGAATTTTTAAATACATAATGATTAATATTCGAATTGCTCTCGTTATTGCAGTGTTTTCTTTTTCTTAAACAGCTATTCCTTTTTGCTATATATCTGTTTTCGTAACTGCGCCTTTAAAAAACGAGACTTTGTTCGTCTTTACCAGCTGCTAGCTGAACATCTTCCTGAAGCCGTGAATCATTCTAGTTGATAGGAAAACACAAACACAAATCTAGAATATCAGTCTTACTTACTTTATTTGGAACCGGATACCAGGATTCCAGAAGCTTTAAGCTTGAGCCATCTCATACAATAGAAAAACTGTCTCCTGCTTCTGTTTGCCGATTATGTACTGTCACAATCATGAAAACAGATTCAGGCACTTTTGATCTACTGTCTCCAATAACCATTTTGCTGCTGTGGGTACTGTCCAAACATATATCCTGTTTGTTGTGTTTGGCCAAATCCAGTAAACTGCGGCTGTTGCTGTGGTTGTTGTGGTTGCTGTTGTTGTTGTTGTTGTAGATATACTGTATTGGTATATTGTGGCTGCTGTTGCTGTTGCTGCTGTGGTTGCTGTTGTTGGGTGAATGCTTGGCCAGTCGGTTGATTATATAATGACAATATGTTCTGCTTGTTAGTCTGCTGAGCTATCAATTGGGGATTGGACATTTGCATTAACTGGTTTTGGTGTTGCGGATTGTTCGGATCAAGATACTCTTGTCCATTCGAGTCAATATACGAAATCTGACCAGTGACTGGATCTGTGTATTGGTAAATTTGCGGCATTCCAGTAGTTTGTGCTCCTGTTATTGCTGGTACTTGTGGCAGAGCTGTTGTGTTTCCATTCCACCATTCATCAGACGACACCTGTGTTTTTTCATTGGTGTTAGCTGAGCTAGGTTGAGGTCTTCTTGGCAATTCGGGAGCAATCTCTTCTTTTGTTGGGTTGATTTTTGAATCCTGTTCCAATATGTCGAGTGCCAACTCGATGTTTCCGTTACTCAATAGTAAACTCTCCAAAACAGCGTCACGGTCATTATAACCATACAGTCTAATTTTCATTGCCTGTGTGTAATACTGAGTATACTCAAATGTGGTAAGTTTTCTATGTGTAAGTCGTGGAATCGATGCACTTTGACTACGGGCACTGTTTGATCTCAGTCTTGTCAGTGCTCGTTGTGAATACGAGCTGCCTTGATCTGCATCACTAAACTTACTCGACCGGTCATCATACTCGGAATTATCAATACCATCGTCGCGAAATTTACCCGCAATGTACTTGTCTCTAAGGTATTGTTCGACGGCACTGACATCGTCATCCCCATCATATGGAAAGGGTATTCTCTTCGAATTCCATTTTCTTTTCGCCTTCTTGTTTCCGATTCGGCGCAATTGGTTAATTTGTTCTTCTGTCCAATTGTCCAAAGTCAATGATTTGACCTTCGATATGTTGTGGTTAGGAGGACCAAGAACTCGCTTATGCACCGAAGCACATCTTCCACACAATAATATCCCCAAAGTATACGAAGCCCAAGTTGGGTGTGAAGCTCCACATTCACCACATTTGTTGTCGTTACCTCTACTGTTAACAGCTTCTATCAACTGTCTCTCTTTTTCCTTTTGTTGCTTTTTACTAAACATTGGCAAGAATGGCGGGTCGGTCGGTAGGTAGGTTGTTGTGGTGTAAGGAATAGTCTATTGAATTAAACTTGAGAAAAGTGGGAACGAAAAAAAAAAAGGTAAAGTCGTTCGTTTTCAATAATGTCTCATGTTGGTTCTTTGTTTGTTCTTTTCCTATACAACATTGGTTTCACATTTATTCTTATATGCACACTAAAACACAAGGAGGTGAATATTACAAGAGAGAGACGTGAACAAATGAAGGCAAACACTTGCTTGTTCTTCTATTTTACGTATATGGTAGTAATCTATGTGAATAAATGGTCTCACTCGAACCGGTGCAACACAATTCTTCGACGTCAAACAGGAGGTCGACTAGCTCAGGAATGGTGATGCTTCGAAGCTGTTTGTTTACCTTTGCAATGTCCTTATTCAGCAACTCTGCTTTCTTAAGATAGCCAGTGCATATAGAGACATGATACGATGATGGCGAATACCTTTCAGGGTTTTGCAAATACCCATTATCCTCAAGAGTTTGTCTGCACAACTTTGTAAGCTCATCGGCATATTTTCTCGAGTCAGCAGTGTGTTTTACATATATCAACAAAAATAGTCTGTCATTTGTGAATCCTCTTGCTAACTCTAAGTAGTTGACGGTTTGGAAACGAATGGCCTTTCTTGGTTTGTTTAGTATCAGTGACAACGGATCCAGTCCCCCTCCCACAGTCACTATCATTGATTTGGGTACTTCCAACTTCGCCACACTCTCAAATATTTTGTCTGCCACTAAATGGGTATCAGGGGTGTTTAGTGCTACACCGGGAAAAACAGTTAGATGCTGTTTCACTAGACGTGAGGTGTCCTTGTGTGTAGATACAAACTTGTAGTTTTCCGAGAGCAAAGGTATCTTAGAAATTGTACGCAAACAGGCCCTCTCTATGTTCCTGATCGCTGCAAATGGTGGTTTCCATGGAAGGTACCCAAAGGTGGTGGCCACTGTTTTAGACATGTTTTGCTGATAAAGTTGCAGATAAATCTCAATATTTGGAAGCGGTGGAGGGATGCTTGTTTGACTCTCTAATTTGTTTTCTCCTTCTTTCTCGTCACTTTCTATTGGAAAATCTCTGTCGCCTTCCTCTTGGGTTTCGGTTTCACTTTCGGTTTCTGACGTGTAATGTTGGATCAAATCCATGTACTGTAGGGTCAAAAAAGAAAAAGACCTTAGTGGTAGTTCTGTATTGTGAATAGAGTTGGAACAAAACGAAAAAAAAAATTTTTTAGGCTTCAAACATTTGAACTCTGGTAAACAAATCAGTAAATTCCACATAACTTGAGATGCAAAATAAAAAAATTATGTCAGACAAAGTGATGAAAAGTTGTATGGACAAAAGACCATTCAAGAAGAACTAAGTAGCAAAGTAGTAATGAGTTGAAATCAACTATTTTCGATTCCGTAATATCTCTATAAAATACACCCCTGCCTTTGATCGGTTAAAACTTTATGAGGTGTCTGTGATTAAATGGTTTTGAACATTGTAAATGCTCTGCTTTATTTGTTGCCCAACACTGGTGTTCTGGAGCATCGATAACCAACATCTTGAAGGGCTTGATCACTTTTATTTTTAGTTTTTTGAATTTCTTCCCCTTAAATTTATACAGAATTGCCTCCATTGTTGGAACAAGCACATACGAGGGGCGATACTGCATTTGAAGAATCTCACCTTTATTTACAGCACAGGAAAATAACAAGGTCGCTGCCATTACTTTCCCTACTTTAACGCCAATTGAAAGTCCTAAGGCTTCCAGAAACGCATACGTTGGAAAACCAATGTACAAGTCCACATAGTTTTCCACTGCTGCTTCCAAGAGCACTGTGACAATCCGACTAATTGTTCCGCCTGACCCCGATGTTGAATCTAGGCAATAGGATGCTGGTATCCAGTATTCTAACGGGAAAATCTGGGGAGCATCGGCTGGATCTTTTTGTCTTACTTCCACCCAGTTACGGTTGCGGTGGTTGTATTGAAGCGAGCTTTTTGTGTCTTTGAATTGGAACACGTTTGTCGTGTCGCTAAGTTTGTCTGCATGTTTTGATTCCAACTCTTCAATAGAGCGTAAGGAATATACTGTGGGAGTGGCGGATATCTGTTTTTTTAAAAGTTGCAGTTCCTCATACACCACGGAAGTGTTGTTCAAACAGACAATCGAATTGCCCGGTACTTTCGAATGTTGTGCAACTACATTTTCTGTGCACTTTGATGCATAAAAGACAACTACAAATTGAAATAAACACGTAATCGGTCTATAAATCATCTTATATTTGCATTGATTTTCTTGTTTGTATTTGTTTTTTCTTAGTTCAAGTTTTCTTATGGAGGCTTGGGTTCGATAAAGGTCACTGTGTACCCGCATATCAATATAGTTTCACCGTCTGGTACTACCGGAATATCACTGAAGAAAAAAAAAAAGACAAGCTCGTCTTAGTACAACTTTAAAATGAAAGTCCTGTGTACTTGGCGAATGTAATTGATTGTTAGAACTCAGGTATTAATCAACTTTAACTAGGTATTAAGTGGATTTGATCGTCTACCGACCACATCTGTTAGTATAGTTCTACCGCATACAAGTGACTAAAATCTGACTGTGTTTTAGGTTGGCTGTCCAAATTAGTATCTACCTATTTCAGTATTAATCCGGGGGATGGACAAGTAGTTGGTGGGATGATTCTCTTTTATTTTGTTTTGTTCCTCTATGTGTGGAGAAAGACAAGCACGTCGGGAATAATGCACTGGTACCAAAATTATGGTTTTGTGCGGGTTTTTCTTTCTTTTTTCTATGGAACCTTCTAGTGACTTCCAGCAAAATCTGGAACCAACTAGAGTGACTCTAGTCCGAGCTTTTTTTTTTCTTCTCCCTTCTGTAAGAGAGTCGCAAACATTGTATGTTTGCTCTGTCAACCCCCCCCCTCCCTCCTCGTCCCATTCCTTCCGATATAAAACCACTTCATCACCACCCTTCCCTAAATCCTCAAGTCTTTTTCATTTCTCTTTTTTTCTTTTTTTTTTCAACTTCAATTCATTATTAATAACAATTATACACTATTAGATCATGGAAGATTTTACAGATAACGCTATCAAGATTATCAATAATGCTACTGAATTGGCAAAACAACAGGCCAATTCGCAATTGTTACCCCTTCATTTTCTTGCTGCATTTATCCCATCAGATGATACTGAAGGCTCAACACAGTATTTGAAAACGTTGGTCAAGAGAGCAAGATACGAATGGGGCGATTTCGAAAGAATCGTGAACAGACATTTGGTTAAAATACCATCTCAGAACCCCCCTCCAGATGAAATACGACCAAGCTATCAAGCAGGCCAGGTGTTAACGAAGGCCAACAAAATCAAACAACAACAAAAGGACTCATATGTTGCTCAGGACCATATTTTGTTGGCGCTCTTGGAGGACCAATCAATTAAAGATATTTTCAAAGAAGCTGGTATGAGTGTTGACACAATAAAGACACAAGCTATTGAATTGAGAGGGTCCCAAAGGATTGACTCCAGACAAGCTGATTCGTCTTCATCTTATGAATTTTTGAACAAGTATTGTGAAGATTTTACCGAAAAGGCTAGGGAAGGTAAGATTGATCCTGTAATTGGTAGAGAGGAAGAAATTCGAAGAGTCATCAGAGTTTTGGCAAGAAGAAGCAAATCGAACTCGGTGTTGATTGGTGATGCTGGTGTTGGTAAGACTTCTATTGTTGAAGGTGTTGCACAAAGAATAGTTGATGGGGACGTTCCAAATGTTTTGGCTGGCTCAAGATTATTTGCTCTTGATTTGGGTGCATTGACTGCAGGTGCAAAATACAAGGGTGAGTTTGAGGAAAGATTGAAAGGTGTTTTGAATGAAATTGAAAAATCCAAAGAGTTTATCATCTTGTTCATTGATGAAATCCACATGTTGATGGGTGATGGTAAATCAGATGCTGCTAATTTGTTGAAGCCAATGTTGGCCAGAGGTGCATTACATTGTATTGGTGCTACTACCTTTGCTGAATACAGAAAGTTCATTTCCAAAGATGGTGCATTTGAAAGAAGATTCCAAAAAATCGATGTTCCTGCCGCCACCGTGCAAGAAACTGTTGCCATTTTAAGAGGTATCCAGCCTAAATATGAAATTCACCATGGGGTCCGTATATTGGATAGTGCATTGGTCACTGCTGCTCAGTTGGCTTCAAGATACTTGACATACAGAGCATTACCTGATTCAGCTGTTGATCTTGTTGATGAGAGTGCTGCTGCTGTTGCTGTGGCTAGAGACTCTAAGCCAGAAGAGTTGGACACTTTGGAAAGACAATTGCATTTGGTAGATGTCGAAATCAATGCATTAGAAAGAGACAAAGATGCAGACTCTGCTTCCAAGGAACGTTTGAATTTGGCCAAAAAGAAGAAAGCAGAATTGGAAGAAAAAATTGGACCATTGAACGAGAGATACAGACAAGAACGAGCTAGTCATGAACAATTGACTGCTGCCAAAAGAAAATTGGATGAACTTGAGATCAAAGCTCAAGATGCTGAAAGAAGATACGATACTGCTACTGCTGCTGACTTGAGATACTTTGCTATCCCAGATATCCAGAAGCAAATTGAAGAGTTAGAAGTCAAAGTTGTTGAAGAGGAAGCTTCTAATTTGGACAGCTTGTTGAAGAATGCAGTTGGACCAGAACAAATATGTGAAACCGCTGCTAGATTGACTGGTATCCCTGTCACGAAATTGTCGCAAGCAGAAAACAATAAATTGATCAATATGGAAGCAGAATTGTCGAAAGAAGTTGTTGGACAATCGGAAGCTGTGAAGGCAGTCTCCAATGCCATCAGATTAAGAAGATCGGGTTTGGCTAATCCTAACCAACCACCATCCTTTTTGTTTTTGGGTCTTTCTGGTTCGGGTAAGACTGAATTGGCTAAGAAGCTTGCTGGTTTTCTCTTTGCAGACGAAAAGGCAATTATTAGAATTGACTGCTCTGAATTGGGAGACAAATGGTCTGCTTCAAAATTGTTGGGTGCTGCTCCAGGTTATGTTGGATATGAAGAAGGTGGTATCTTGACTGAGCCATTAATCAGACGGCCATACTCTGTGGTCTTGTTGGATGAAGTTGAAAAAGCTGCTCCTGAAGTGTTGACTGTGTTATTACAGATTTTGGATGATGGTAGAGTTACCTCTTCTCAAGGTAAGCTTGTTAACTGCTCGAATGCCATTTTCATAATGACGTCTAATTTGGGTGCAAACTACATCAATGCCGCCAAGGGAAGCAAGATTGATGCCAACACAAAGGAACATGTAATGGATGCTGTGAGAGCACATTTCAGACCTGAATTTATTAACCGTATTTCCAGTATTGTTGTGTTTAACAGATTGTCGAGAAAAGCCATTTCCAAGATTGTCAAGATCAGGTTGTCCGAAATTGAAAACAGATTCACTGCTAATGGTAAGGCTATACAATTGAAGCTAGATGATGATGCCATGGAGTACTTGTGCAAGAATGGATGGTCACCTGACTTGGGTGCAAGACCATTGAACCGCTTGATCCAAAACGAGATTTTGAACAGGTTAGCTGTAATGTTGTTGAAAGGGCAAATCCAAGATAAAGAAACTGCTAGAGTTGTTCTTGGCGAAAAAGGTTTGGAGATTTTACCTAACCATGAACCAGAAGATGTGGAAATGAATGATGTTGATAACTGGCAAGACTCAGAGGATGAAGATGATGACGAAGCCAGATTCACTTCACCTGGACTTGACTAAACTAAAAGTACATTACACATAAATAAAAATCTAATATTTTGTACAGTTTTATATAGTTTTTAAAAAATAAAAGGAACTTGTTTTGTGTATATATAAGATTCTGGCTCAATGGATAAACCATCATTCTGTTAATAATTAGAAAAAAGCGTAAAGGAACTAGATGCAAAAATATAAGCCCAACGCGGGACTCGAACCCGCAACCTTGAGATTAAAAGTCTCACGCTCTAAGCCGATTGAGCTAGCTAGGCGTTTTTGATGTGGATTCAGGTCTTTGTAAAAAGGTAATAGTATTTCTAATTTAATTATTCAGCTTTAATTCTCAAATATAAGTATAAGTCAAACTAAAAAGATTAATAATTTTTTAAGTCCTATAAAACATTTTATATGTGTTTTATTTCATGAAAAAACTAATTTCGAATTATGTATTTCCTAAAAGCATATTCCATGTAGAAATATTCTGGTGCTGTATTTTGAAATAATATTTGATAATTTTGGTCTGTATTTTTCGATTAAAAAAATACCCCACAAGATTACACACACACTAATTGATTTCAAACAAACGTTAAATTGCCCAATAAAAACTTACTTCAAAGCCAACTTACGCTCTGCTGAGTGACTATTCCTTATGCGTTCTTTAGGGTTTTCGTAATCGGAAATGGTAGCACATCCTTCAAGTAGAAATCATGAACCTCATTCCATGGTTTATAACACATTCACTCATGAACACATTTTTTCTCAGGCACGGGAGAAAGAAAGTGCGTAATAACGTTTCTCAGCAATATATTAAATTCCATAATCTTGAGCATTTTAGTTTTATCAATGTTTGAATCTCTATTCAAAGTTTTACAGAATGAGTAATATACAATGTTTGGGTTTATCTTTTTTTTCCTTTCATAATTTTGTTTTTATTTTCTCTTAACTTATTGGCGTCCATTCAAATCAATACTAAGCTTCTTTGAATCGACTCTTTAGCAAACAATAGCCGAAATTGTTGATTTCTATGACTAAAGTATCTTTGCAGTAATTGATATGCTACAAAAGTAGATTCAAAATATTTTTTGTTCGCTTTTGGTGTTAGTTTATTTCTTATACAATAAAATTAAAGACTTGATTAAAACTTTGACAGCTATAGTCTAGGCCATCTACCAAATATGTGATGACTAGTCCACATCAAAAACGCCTAGCTAGCTCAATCGGCTTAGAGCGTGAGACTTTTAATCTCAAGGTTGCGGGTTCGAGTCCCGCGTTGGGCTTATATTTTTGCATCCAATTTTTTTTGTAGACAACTGATGTTGAAGGCAAACAATTGTCTTTGGCTCATATTTTTTTGCTATTGAACCCAGTTTTATGATAATAGTGCTAACAGGAAATATAGTAGCTTCATCTATGAATTGGTATTTCCTATAATTGGTTGTATTGATGTCTTTATTAGAAGCGTTTTGCAAGTTTCTTGAATAAATTAGAGTGAGAAATATTTCTGAATTCCTCCTTTTGGTAGAACTTGTTGTATCAACAGAATTTGCATATAAGAATTGTGTGCAATGGGAATTATTAATTCGAAAAGAGAAGTCATTGTTGAACACGTCATTGAATAAATCATTACCTACCTATCAACCTATAAAATCAAAAAATAACCGTCATAGCTACTTTGCCATCCAATCCCAATAAGGGCAAGTTCAATAAAGACGCGTCCACCTGTTTTATGTAAAATTAAGAGAGTACTTTCCGTAATCCAGTTTCACAATTTAGCATACTTCTTACCCTATATACTCAATTTGAACAATTATTTATACAAGAGCTCACACAACCGATAGCGAAACCAATACATCCAGTTTTCTCTCAGTTAGTACAGCAAAAAGGTATGAGAAAGCGTGTTATATCTACCATGTTTCACGATATTTGCAGGCCCTCGCTTCCACGAAAGCGCCTAGCTAGCTCAATCGGCTTAGAGCGTGAGACTTTTATTACAAGAGTGATCTCAAGGTTGCGGGTTCGAGTCCCGCGTTGGGCTTTCTTTTTTACTTCTTTAAGACAATTATGGGTTTTTTTTGCACGGTGTTCTTTTTATTTCATCACTAGACCAAGATCGTTTTGATTTTATACAGAAAGTACTATTTCTCTTTCTATTTATTTTTTTTTCTAGTTTTGCGATGTGGTCGTGTAATCGGCGCGTTAAAAAAGGGTGATCAAGTACATAACCAATCTGTTACCGGATCAGTGGATTCAAAAAAAAAAAAAAAAAAACACCAAAGAAATTCTACAATAAAGACAGGAACAAGGTGCATTTCAATAGCTCTATACTACTCTCAGCTCTCCCTTTTCAGCTCTTGTGCTCTTTCAAAAAAATAGATCGAAATACCGTGATTAGGTCTTGTTATTTTTTTTTTGTGGATTTCCCATTAATTCCATTAACCAATCAGCGCCCTCTTAATTGAGTTTTTTTTTCTTGGAGATATAATCTATTTTTCTTTCCCTCTCTCCCTCGGAGTTGATTGGCATTGTGTTGAAATCTGGAGAACTTTACAACCAACAGAAGAAAAAATAAAAAAATAATTTTAAAAAACAGAGCGTGTGAATTGAGTTCAAACTAATTTCCTTGGATAAATAAATATAAACGACAGGGGGTAATAATAATGAACATTTATTTTATACATAACCAGAAGAGCTTAATTACTTTAATGTAAAAAATGTAAAAACCCAAACCAAAAAAATACAGAATACTCTTGTTTATGAAATGTTTCTATCCTTGTATTAGCATATAAGTGTATACATCATTTCATATTTGTCAATGAAGCTCGGTTATACTTTTTTTTTTGCTTGCAAAGAGAGAAAAATTTTTTTTTTTTGTGGAGCAAAGTGGTGATGACGCCCGCAAATTATTATAAATTTACTAGACCTAATTGGCTAGAATCTCAATTATGCAGGACTTGTCCATTTTATGGATCCGATTTTTTTTGTTGATTCTTCAACTAACAAAACTTTTCATCGACAATTTATTTTTTCCCTTTGCTATAAAAAGAATTTGATTTGTCTATACTCTCCCACCCCCAGCCAATTGTCTTGAAGTTTTTTCTTTTCTTCTTACTTTTTTTTTTTCCTTTCCTTTTCTTTTCTTTTCTTTCATATAGTTTCTTAAACATTCAAACACAATGTTGTCTGCTTCAAGAACCGCCTTGAGAGCCCCACGTTCAGTTCGTGGTTTGGCTACTGCTAGTTTAACCAAAGATTCTCAAGTTAACCAAAACTTGTTGGAATCCCACTCCTTCATCAACTACAAAAAGCATCTCGAAAATGTTGAAATCGTCAAGTCCAGATTAAACAGACCATTGACTTATGCTGAAAAACTTTTGTACGGTCATTTGGATGATCCTCATAACCAAGAAATTGAAAGAGGTGTCTCTTACTTGAAATTGAGACCAGACAGGGTTGCTTGTCAAGATGCTACCGCCCAAATGGCCATTTTGCAATTTATGTCCGCTGGTATTCCACAAGTTGCCACTCCATCTACTGTCCACTGTGACCATTTGATCCAAGCTCAAGTTGGTGGTCCAAAAGATTTGGCCAGAGCCATTGACTTGAACAAGGAAGTTTACGATTTCTTGTCCACTGCTTGTGCCAAATATAACTTGGGTTTCTGGAAACCAGGTTCCGGTATTATCCATCAAATTGTTTTGGAAAACTATGCCTTCCCAGGTGCTTTATTGATTGGTACCGATTCCCACACTCCAAATGCTGGTGGTTTGGGTCAATTGGCTATTGGTGTTGGTGGTGCTGATGCCGTCGATGTCATGTCTGGTTTGCCATGGGAATTGAAAGCTCCAAAGATCATTGGTGTTAAATTGACCGGTAAAATGTCTGGATGGACTTCTCCAAAAGATATCATCTTGAAATTGGCTGGTATTACTACTGTCAAAGGTGGTACTGGTTCTATTGTCGAATATTTCGGTTCTGGTGTCGACACCTTCTCCTGTACCGGTATGGGTACCATCTGTAATATGGGTGCTGAAATTGGTGCCACCACTTCTGTTTTCCCATTCAACGACTCAATGGTTGACTACTTGAACGCCACTGGTAGATCTGAAATTGCTCAATTTGCCCAAGTTTACAAGAAGGACTTCCTTTCTGCTGATGAAGGTGCTGAATATGATCAAGTTATTGAAATTGACTTGAACACCTTGGAACCACACATTAACGGTCCATTCACCCCAGATTTGGCCACTCCAGTCTCCAAGATGAAGGAAACCGCCATTGCTAACGGTTGGCCATTGGAAGTTAAAGTTGGTTTGATCGGTTCATGTACCAACTCCTCATATGAAGATATGACCAGAGCTGCCTCTATCATCAAAGATGCTGGTGCTCACGGTTTGAAATCTAAGGCTCTTTACACTGTTTCTCCAGGTTCCGAACAAGTCAGAGCTACCATTGCCAGAGACGGTCAATTGAAGACCTTCGAAGACTTTGGTGGTGTTGTCATGGCCAACGCCTGTGGTCCATGTATTGGTCAATGGGACAGACAAGACATCAAAAAGGGTGACAAAAACACCATTGTCTCTTCATTCAACAGAAACTTCACTGCCAGAAATGACGGTAACCCAGCTACTCACGCTTTCGTTGCCTCTCCAGAAATGGCCACTGTCTATGCTATCTCCGGTGACTTGGGATTCAACCCAATCACTGATACTTTAGTTGGTGCTGACGGTAAAGAATTCAAATTGAAAGAACCACAAGGTGTCGGTTTGCCACCAGATGGTTACGATCCAGGTGAAAACACCTACCAAGCTCCACCAGAAGACCGTGCTTCCGTTGAAGTTGTCATCTCCCCAACCTCCGACCGTTTACAAAAATTGAGCCCATTCAAACCATGGGATGGTAAAGATGCTGAGAGATTGCCAATTTTAATCAAAGCTGTCGGTAAAACCACCACCGATCATATCTCAATGGCCGGTCCATGGTTGAAATACAGAGGTCACTTGGAAAACATTTCTAACAACTATATGATTGGTGCTATCAATGCCGAAAACGGTAAGGCTAACGAAGTCAGAAACCACTACACTGGTAAATACGACGGTGTTCCACAAACTGCTGCTGCTTACAGAGATGCTGGTCATAAATGGGTTGTTATTGGTGATGAAAACTTTGGTGAAGGTTCTTCCAGAGAACACGCTGCCTTGGAACCAAGATTCTTGGGTGGTTTTGCTATCATTACTAAATCATTTGCCCGTATCCACGAAACTAACTTGAAGAAACAAGGTTTGTTGCCTCTTAACTTTAAGAACCCAGCTGATTACGACAAGATCAACTTTGACGATGAAGTTGATTTGATTGGTTTGACCACTTTGGCCCCAGGTAAGGATGTTATCTTGAGAGTTCATCCAAAGGAAGGTGAAGCTTGGGAAGCTGTCTTGACCCACACTTTCAACAGTGAACAACTCGAATGGTTCAAACACGGTTCTGCTTTGAACTTTATCAAGAGCAAATATTAAGTAGTTTAGTGATTTTCCTGTACTAGTTTTATTTCACATTATTGTTACTTAGTTTATTAAATATTCCATTAAATTATTTATTCAGTTTCTTTGCGTTCTATTGATTGTAAGAGTTATCCTAGAGATACAAAAAACAATTTTTCTTTTGCAGAGCTTTGTGTGGTGGTTGTATAATTTTTGTAACAGACTCTTGAATAACATGTACAATGTGTGTCGCAACATCAACAAAAAAAAAAAGAGAACCATTTTCTTTTTTGGCAAGCCAGAGAGCCATCACTTCTTTTCATTATCACTTCAGCATAGGACAAGTATTTTGGTTATTATCTTTTCAATATCTTTTCAGTAATGGATCCCAGGTACCCAAAACTATCATGTGGAATCGACGCACTACTACGACCAATGGCCCCCCACAATGATAATGCATTCAACCCATGTTTCCTAGTGCATGCATTGGCACTTTTTGCCACAGCAAATATCATTTGTGGAGTGCTAGTGTTATATAAAACAACAACACGTAAGCCCCGATATGGCAGTTTATCGTTGAAAAATACAGGTGTCACTCATTACATTCGTTTAAATTCCGTCGCCTTACAAATAATATTGACAGGCTATCTCAGTTCTTTTATCAGTATTCATGAAAGATTTGCCGACCCCAAGCTTCTTGCATTTGGATTGCTTAATTTGCTACTTGTGCTTGTTATTTTCCCATTGCATTTTATAGAAACAATATATTCACCAGTTCCATCCGACTTGTTGCTAGTATTTTGGCCAACCCTTACGGTTTTCAGTATGGCATTGTATTTTCAAGACAATTTCACCAACTGGGTAATTATTCAACTGGTTGATTCATCTATTGTGATTTCTGAGGCATTACTAGTGCTCAACCCAGTTTTTGTTTTTGTTTTGGAATACTCATACTACAAGCCAAGCCATGAGTTGGTTTTAGAATACAAAAGAAGCAACCGGCAGCAGCAGCTTTCTGAACCCAACATCATTCAGAAAGTCACGTTCACGTGGATGAATGAGTTGATTGTTAATTCCTACAAGAATCAGACTGTGACAAATGCAGAGTTACCTAACACACCAGCAGATATTTCTACAGTGCATGCTACAACTACATTAAGGAAACACTGGAATGGTGGCAATTTAACTGGATCTTTGTTGAAGGCCTTTGGGTGGGGGCTCCTTGTGTCATTTTTTTATGAGTTTGGAGGGAGAGTTCTTAACTTTGTGCAGCCTCAATTGTTGCGATTGTTGATTCTTTATTTCAACATACAGAATCCACCAATATTGCGAGGTATCTTGATTTCGCTTGGCATGTTTGTGAATACTATGTTACAGACATCGCTTAATAACAGATACATGCTTACCAATCTTGAGGTTGGGTTGAATTGTCGCTCATCGTTAACATCCTTGGTATACCAGAAAGCGTTACTATTATCCAGTGAATCAAGATCCAAAACAAATTCTGCAGATATCATCAACTTGTTGTCGGTAGATATCAACAGAATTCAAAAAGTGTTGATGAACCTTAGTACGCTTGTTCTCGCACCTTTAGATATCATATTGTGTGTAGCGTCACTTTACCCACTCTTGCATGGTGCTACATTTGCAGGGGTTGGTGTGATGATTCTTTTAATTCCCGTTAATGCGATAGTTGTAAAGTACTATAAGAATTTGAGTAAGACACAAATGAAACTTAAGGACAACAGATCTAGAGTTATAAACGAAATATTAACATCAATCAAAAGTATCAAGTTGTTTGCATGGGAAACGCCAATGCTTAGGAAACTTTCTGAAGCCAGAAACAACAAAGAGTTGGCAAACTTGAAACGAATCAGAGGTGTTGGCCAAGGTGTTTTATTTATCTGGAATATTATCCCATTTTTAGTTTCGTTTACTTCGTTTGCCACTTTTGCCTTAACCCAGAAACAAGCATTGACATCGGACATTGTTTTCCCCGCATTGGCATTATTAAATTTATTATCAGGTCCGTTAATGGAACTTCCTGCGGTCATTACATCGATGATTGAGGCAAATGTTGCCATTGGAAGAGTGAAAAACTTTTTGCTAAGTGAAGAAATTGATGAATCTATGATTAGAAGATTGCCACCAGCTTCTGGCGAATCAGTTAAAATACAAAATGCTACTTTCCATTGGAATAGACAATCGTTTACCGATGCACCGGATCAAACAGGAGAACCGGATGAAACTAGTAAAGACAGAACCCACAGTTTGAAAGATATTGATTTTTCAGTAGCCACAGGTCAACTAAGCTGTGTTGTGGGTAAAGTTGGCAGTGGGAAAACATCATTGTTGTATGCATTATTGGGACAATTGATAACAACTCAGGGCAAAAATGCAGAACTTCCGCCTTTGATTGAGATAAGGGGCACAGTGGCATACTGTGCTCAGCAACCGTGGATCATGAATGCGTCTGTTAAAGAGAATATTGTTTTTGGGTATAAATTTGACAAAGATTTTTATGAAGAAACCATAGAAGCTTGTCAATTACTTCCTGATTTGGCAATTTTGCCGGATGGCGACGAGACACAAGTTGGGGAAAAAGGTGTGTCGTTATCGGGAGGACAGAAAGCTCGATTAGCCTTGGCAAGAGCAGTTTATGCTAGGGCAGATGTATATCTTTTGGATGATATCTTGTCAGCTGTTGATTCAAACGTTGGAAGAAATATTATTGAGAAAGTTTTGAGTAAGGGAGGATTGCTTGGCTCTAAAACAATAATATTGTGTACCAACTCCATCTCTGTATTAAAGTTTGCTGACAACATCACTTTGATTGAGGATGGATGTATAATAGAAACTACAACATATGCCGAAACAAATGCTGACAGCCATCCAAAATTATTTGAATTGATCAAGAATTTTAGCAAGGATACTTCTCCAATACCATCAGACCTAGCTACAGTGTCACCTTCGCACGTGCATAGTTACAGGAAAGCAAGTATAGAGAGTTTCCACTGGGATCCATTGAAAAAATTACTACCCAATTTGCGTAGCGGTCTGACAGAGGAGGTAAGCCAGAAGGGGAAAGTCAAGTGGGAAGTTTACTTGGCATATATCAGAGCCTGTTCTATTTATGGGGGTGCGCTTTGGTTTATTTTGTTGATAGTGGCTACTGCGTTATCAGTCGGAGCCAACTACTGGCTTAAATATTGGACAGAGCAGAACTCGGAGGGCCAGAATAAACTGAATGTGTGGAAATTTTTATTGGTCTATGCAGGCTTGGGGTTGAGTGCTGCAATTATGACGATTGCTCGAAGCTCAGTCATGCTTCTTTGGTTGGGTATCAATGCATCTAAGAAAATCCATGATAATATGGCCCAGAGAGTGTTGAATGCACCAATGCAGTTTTTCGAACGAACTCCTGTGGGGAGAATAATGAATCGGTTCACCAATGATATTAACAAGATTGATGATGGTCTCCCGCTGATTTTCCAAAGATTTATCAACCAGCTTGTCAGAACAGTTTTCACCGTGGGTGTGGTTACTTTTGCCATACCCGTGTATCTATTAATTATATGCGTGCTAGCAACCTTATACATCTACTATGAAATCTACTATGTGTCTATATCGAGAGAGTTGAAGCGATTGGTGTCTATCTCAAGAAGTCCGATTTATGGCCATTTGGGTGAGAGCTTAAACGGTATCGACACTATTCGTGCCTACGACCAAAAGGCCCGATTTGATTTTATAATGAATGCAAATGTTGATTTCAATTTGAAGTCGGTGTATATGTTGACATCTATCAACAGATGGCTTGGTTTTAGATTGCAAACGATTGGTGGAGTCGGCGTGTTTTCTGCTGCGATATTGTCCATTTGGAGTGTACACACGGCACGTCCGTTGTCTCCTGCCATGGCAGGGTTTGTCATGACGTATGCTATGCAAGTGACTTCTGCATTGAGAATGCTTGTTCGAACATCGGCTGAGGTTGAAACTAGCATAGTTGCTGTGGAAAGATGTCTTGAGTACACAAAGCTACCTGTTGAGGAGGAGCCTCACCTAAAATTGATCAAACCTCCTAAACACTGGCCACAAAAGGGTGTCATTAAGTTCAACCAATACTCGACCAGGTATAGAGAAAACCTTGATTTGATTTTGAAAAAAATTACGTTTTCCATAAACTCAGCGGAAAAGATTGGGATTGTGGGAAGAACTGGCGCTGGTAAAAGTTCATTGGCGTTGGCAGTTTTCCGAATCATTGAAGCTGTTGAAGGGAGCATTGAAATTGACGGGATAATTACCAGTCAAATGTTTTTGCAGGATTTGCGACACCGATTGAGCATCATTCCACAGGATTCACAATTACTAGAGGGAACAATTCGACAAAATTTGGATCCGTTCAACTATTATACAGATAAAGAGATATGGCATGCATTGGAACTAGCTCATTTAAAAGAACACATCGAGAAACTACCTAAGGAAGAAGGGGCTGAAAATAGCAAGTTACTCAACCGAGTAACTGAAGGTGGCTCTAATTTTTCATCGGGCCAACGCCAGTTGATGTCCTTGACTAGAGTGTTATTGAAAATGAATGACTCTAAAATTTTGGTTTTGGATGAGGCAACAGCTGCAGTAGATGTTCAGACAGACAAGATTATACAGCAGACCATTAGAAGTCAGTTCAAAGATAAAACAATAATCACAATCGCTCATAGGTTGGAAACAGTTATGGACAGCGACAAAATTGTCAGTTTGGACAAAGGAGAGTTGATTGAGTTTGACACTCCGCAGAATTTATTGAACAAAAAGGATGGTGTATTCTATAGTCTATGTAAACAAGGTGGGTATATTTAGTAGTGGACTAGAGACATATTCATAGAAAGATAGACAATCAAAGTTGCAAAAATGTAGTTTAATAAGCTCTTGCTCCTCTCTGTCACTTGACCAGCAGTGAACAAGCTGTGGTGTTTATTTGGCTTTTCCTTCAATTGGGATCTCGAACTTTAACAAATGATACAATATGGTTTGGACAATCAAATAAGGAAGATCGTTGGAGTGTATTGCCTCGTATGAATATAGCACGTACCCTTTTAGTCCATCAGAAGATATACCGAGAGAATTGTCTCTTGATAAAACCAAATCAACGGAGTACTTTGTGTGGTTTTTTGGGTTATTCAAGTTATCAACAAGCTGTACATTCACCGAGCTGTTTGTAATATACCGTAGTTCACTGTCAATTTGTATTTGGGTTGCAGCAACCAAATCTGGAAAATTAAAGTACTCTGAATCCTTTTCAAAGTTGATTGACACCGGAATTGATTTGGTTGGCCCGATGTCTGAGGAACGGGTATTCTGAAACCCTATCCAAGCCCATGGTAAAAATATAGAAATAAGCATAGGGAGTATTAATGATTTTGAGTAGACCATGGCAAGATTACAATCGTGTTGACAGCATAGTTAGTGGTTGTTACTTTTTTTTCTTATGGGCCGCCAAAATTTTTATGTTTCATAGTTAACGCTTCTCTATTTTTTTTTTCTGCTCTTCTTATTCTTGATATCTTGCTGCATCTACCACTGTTTATTTCATTATCAAACAATGGCAACACCAGTTCCATCTGTATCTGTTGAGAGTGGCTTAGACCCTCAAAACCAAGAAGTCACATACGTTTACGATGTATATAACGAAATAGCTAGTCATTTTTCTCAAACAAGATACAAACCATGGCCCATAGTAGAAAAGTTTCTTATGCTGAGGTCAAAACATTCCGTCGGCTTGGATGTGGGTTGTGGTAATGGGAAGTACTTAAATGTCAATAAAGACGTTTTTATCATTGGTACAGATAGATCTGAAGGGTTGATCAAATGTGCACAACAGATTTCCGAAAACAAGTACAATTTGGGTGTTGCAGACGGGTTGGCATTACCTCATCCCGACGGGACTTTTGACTTTGCTATATCCATAGCTGTGATTCACCATTTTGCTACTGAAGAAAGAAGAATAGAAGCCGTTCAGCACATATTATCTAAATTAAGAGAAGGTGGGGAAGCATTGATTTATTGCTGGGCTCTAGAGCAGGAGACTTCTCGTCGTGGATACAAGGAAGGCGACGACCAAGACGTTTTGATACCGTGGGTATTGAAAAAACAACAACCACTGAAGAAAAAAGGAGCCAACAAAAGAAAACAAAAGAGCGAGTCTGTGCTGGAACAACCAGAAAGCACAGAGCAACCTGCTGATGCCGAAGAAACAGAGCCAGATGTCACCAAGTATCGTTACTACCATTTATACAAGAAGGGAGAATTAGTCGACAATTGTCTACAAACTAAATGTTGCACGATTGTGGAGGAGGGGTACGAGAAGGATAACTGGTGGGTCATTATAAAGAAAACATAGTGCATTGCTTTAAGCGTTTGTATTTTAAATAGAAGAATTGGCAACAGGGTTTTTGTAGAAAGTATCCAAAGAAAAAAAAAAAATATACAAATGAAAAATAAATACCAAAGCAACTGGCAGGAGATAATTATGTACAATGTTATCACCACAAGATCGCCAGGACAAGTTAGTCCGTGCTACTGATTTAGATGCATTGAGCTGCAAGTATAGTATTAACAGAAACTTATATTTAAATCCCCCAGATGAATTTGTGAAAGACTTGGTTGAGAGCTATCAGCGTTACTTACAGTACTGTGTTGGGTACACAGGATTATCATCCTCCCGTGCATTAAAAGGACTCTTTCAGGAGAAGAAAATGCCTATAATCAACCGAGGCTCATACTTAAGGACAAGAGCAATAGATCAAGTAGTGAACAAGTTTATAGGCGAATTCAAGGACAGATGTCAAATTGTGTCATTAGGGAGCGGCTCGGACACCAGAGCTTTCCAAATCTTCAAGTCACACGCAAATGTGATATATCACGAAATTGACTTTCCTGAGTCTGCAAAGGTGAAAAAATTGGCAATTTTACAGAATCCTGTCATCCGAGAGTTAGTGGGGACTAACGAGACGCTGCCTCTTATTAATAACAAAGAACAATTTGAAAGCTATTCCTCAGAATTGCATACTGAGAAGTATCATCTTCATGGTATTGATTTGAGAACACTAAAGAAGCCGGATTCTCAGATTAAAGGCTTTCAGCCAGAAGTTCCCACATTGGTTATTAGTGAATGTGTATTGTGTTACTTATCCCCTGATGAATATCAACGCACAATGAACTACTGGACAGAAATTGCAGACCAGAATTATATGGGATTCTTGATATATGAGCCAATGTCACTAAATGATCAGTTTGGAGAGACAATGACACTCAATTTGCAAAGCAGAGGACTCAATTTGCAAACTTTTAGCAAGTACCCAGACCTTATATCGCGGAAGAAGTTTCTTGAAGAGTCATGTCACTTAAAAAATTTGAGGCTTACTGATATGAGTTACATTGGTGGATATAAAGTCAGGCAAGATGGTCGTGAGTGGATAGATCATAAAGAGATGGGTCGAATAAATAAGTTGGAGATGATAGATGAAATAGAAGAAATTCGTCTCTTGCTTGAGCACTACTGTTTGATTTATGGGGAGTATACAGAGGAGAAAACTTTGAATTTCAAAGGCATCGACACCTGGAGCTGGATCTTACTGTAGTTCATTGTTGATGTTGTACATGGCTAGCTTTACTTGTATAGTTAAAAGTATCTTGTCCAAAAAAAAATAGGATTAGAACACCCTATGTAGAATATTCTGATTTTGTGGGTCAACGCAACAACAAAAAAGAGCTAAGAAAACATATGTTATGTTATCTCACAAAAGGGGATACTTAAGATACATCTATTTTATAATCTTCAAAAATATAATCTCTTTATATGAATATTCATTCTAGATAAATAAATAAATAAATAACGATAATAATAGTAAAACTAAAAATTAAAAAAAAAAAAAACTGGGTATGGACGACAGAGTATTTAATGAATAGACTAAAACCAATCTAAAATCGTACCAAGCTGAATCATAATACTACAAATCCAAACACTAATCCACCAGGAGTGACACCCCGCAAATATAGTTAAGGCAAGAAACTAGATAGCATGATCAAGTTTAAATCTATTTTAACATCAAAGCTTTGGCTTGGCAGAATTTAATCCACCAGCAGTAGCATTCCAATTGACCTCCAAGGTACCATTTTCATCTTCTCCTTTGGTATCTTTACCAAAGAACACAACTGTAACTGTCAAGTCATCACGATATCTTCTGGAAACTGGATTTGGAATTGAAATTAACATAGAGGTTTGCTCTCTAGACCCACCGTTAGATAACGCATTCCGAATCAAGTGAGTAGATACATTGTTATCCTCTAATAGGAAACTATTTCCCAATTTGTTATTTAATGGCTTTTTCAGTGCTTTATCATTGGTTACATCCTTAACTTCTGGCAATTTGCTGTCGGCACTGCCAAACCCAAACCACGATTTGCGAGGCTTAATCATGTCTGCTTTTTCCATCCATTTGACAACTAAACCCACAATCTCTTCGTTTGTCAACATTTCGTATAACCCATCAGATGCCATAACCAAAAAATCGTGTTCATTTGGGTTAATCTTTGTTGTGGTGATAATTGGTTCGGCTGTGACGTACGGTGGCGACTTTAATTGATTAGGCAATGGTCTTCCAAAAAACTGTTTGTATATCCTCTCTTGAATTACAGCTGGTAACTTGTAGCGACAGTCACCGAATGCCCTTGTTGGCTCTAGACTACCCAAGACACGACCATTCCTTATTACTTTTGGTTCGTTTGGATGTTCACTGATAATACGAGCTACTTCTGATGGGTTAGCCCCGGTTTGGTCAATACTCAATTGACGTACAGTCCAATGATTATCTTTAAATGAGCCCAAGATTGCTCTTGAGTCACCTGTGACTGCCACTTTAAGCATTTGCGAATTGGTGTCATAAAAACTCAATAATGCACAAGATCCCGATAATGCAGGCATTAATAATTCAGCCGCCTTAGCTTTATTACCATCGGTTAATAATTTCTCAATATTCTTATTTACTAGTTCGTGGTCCAATTTCAAAAACCCATTTTTCATGGCCTGATCAATAGTGGCGCTGTTGGGAACGTATCGCAAGTTCTCTTCTCCCTGTACAGGCTTGTAGATAGTACCCAATTCGTTAATAACATAACCAATTAGTTGATCCCTCAACTTAGACGACGTGGTCCAACCACCGTGTCCATCAAACACACCAAAAAACATCCAATCAGTTGACGTTTTGATGTTGTTATCTTGTAATATCGGTACCTGCACTATTTCCTCTGCTCTGTCATCCTCAATGGGAGAATTAGAGGGTAACTGACAAATGTCGTATCTAGTCACTCCTTTGCCTCTGTTTACAGTATAACTCTCCTCGAATTGACGTAACTTGGTGCTTACTTGTTCTTCATTCAACAAAAAGATCCCCTCCTTGTGTTGTTGATGGCTTATACTGTCTTTTTGATGCAATGACGATGTTGAGGTACTGAAGTATTTCTTTTGATTGTCTTGTAACAATTTTTTTGATTGTTGCGGCGGTGGTAAGTTCAGTGGTAATGTGTCCAAGTTAAAATAATTAGATTGATTGAATACGATGTAAGATCCCACGATTATAACTCCAGACACTAAAGCAACTGACTTCCTATACTGTTGTTGGTTCTTTTTAGGAGATGCTGTCTTAATCATAGTGTTGGGTTCACTTAACAAACATTGTGACGACTTGAATGACGATTTTGCTGATTGTGTAAGTAACCGTTTACCAATAGTTTGCAACTGTTTGTTGGTAAGGTACACAAACCTTGGTTTAGCTGCAAGTACAAATGACATATCTTTGACTCAATAACTAACTAACGACCGTCAAGGACTCTCAACAAATAATATATAAGGCAAAAAAAAAAAACCAAAGGACCAATTATTAAAATATGTCCCACTAATTCACCTCTCAATGATATATTTCTATTAATTCAAATATCTGTACTATTTGGGTGAAATTGAACCAAGACTTTTGCACAAATAAAAAAAAAAGCGGTATGGTTAGTTCAAAAATAATTGATGGTATATGATATGGGTCTAAAGTATTATAATCTAGTTCACCCCAATCATGTGGGATCATTTATTTTTTTTTCTCTTGTTTTGTCTTTACAAGATTGTTTTGTGGTGGTAGAAGTATTAAATTACATAATTGGTCGGATTTATGTGCATCAAATACACGACCTCTACTTTATCTTTAGTGCACTTATCTTTTTCCTTATAGTAATTGGTCAACTGATCAATGATGTGTAATCTTTGCCAATGTGTTTGCTTTTAAGTTTAAACAAGAGGACATGTATATAGTTACTTCTTAGTACTGGCTTGTTTGTAAATGTTTGTTTGTTTGTTGTTGATTTTGCTATCAACTATGTGGTGCAACGCAGTAACACTTCTATGGTAAAAGAAAGCCTGGCTACAAGTTTCAAACATACTTTTATTTTCTTTGCTAATCTGCATTGATGACAAGACCTTCAGAGGTAATCTACAATATTCTGGATTTGTAATTAAGATTAAATGTATTAAGAATTTTCACTAGACACTGAGACATATCAATAACAAATAACACATATCATTATAAAACAAATTCCATCTCTTTTAACCTTTTCATCAATTTATCATACCAAATCCTGATAGCAACACCTACAACGTCAGCATATTAGTTAAAATACACGGCACGCCTAGAGCACTTGGATATGATGTCCCCTTTTCCATCCACTCTCTTCAATGCATATATGACATATTTAATAAAAAAAAAACACACACACCATTCCCCTTAACTATTGATTTGAAAAGAATAAAAAGAATAAAAAAATCCACCAAATTTTCATAATGACAACATATATCTGAATATTGAGACTGTGTAGTCAAGTTCAAGATGCTTAAGCAGCAATGGTGACTTCGACATCTACACCTGGTTCGATAGTGATTTGAGTGATTCTCTTGACAGTAGAAGCTGGAGCTTGCAAGTCAATAACTCTTTTGTGGATTCTCATTTCGTAAGCATCCCAAGTCTTAGAACCTTCACCATTTGGAGTTTTTCTGGTGGTGATTTTCAAAACCTTGGTTGGCATTCTAACTGGACCCTTCTTGACAATGTTGTATTGGGCAGCGTTTCTGATGATGTTAGCAGAAACGTTTTCCAATTGTTTAACTTTGGTGGAAGTTAAGGTAATTCTGATTTTGTGAATTTGTTGTTCAGCTTCTTGTTCGACTTTTTCCTTGTTGATTGGGGCAGACATTATTGCTTGTTTCTAAGTTGACGTTGTTAGAGAAGAAAAGAAAGGAAAGGAAAGTCTCTACAAAAGTGGTACTAGACTTGGTGAAAAATTTTGTATCATAGAATGAGGGCATAACTTCGTAAACTCTTTCGCACGCAAAAGAAAAAAAAAATCTAAAAAAAAAAATTGCTTTAGGGCTATAGCCCTAAAATTATTAGTTAGCAGAAATCAGCACACACGCACCCCCATCATTAAAAAGTTATCGTGACCTTTCTTAAGTTAAAGAGGAGACCTACAAAGCTATGCAAGACGGAATTTTTTTCCATGCTAAATCAATAATCTTTTGATGATGATGTGTTAGTAATAATTCGTGATTTGGTTTGAATTTTCTTGATGACCTCCATTTTACATGCAAGTCTGTTTCTTTAGGGTATAATCAGATGTCAATTAATTAGGTTTTCTCCATGGTTGCTTATTTTTGGATTAAAGTCAGAGAGATTCCCAATTGAAAAGTTCATCATTAAAGTCAATGAAACAGTCGGTATAAATGAGTCCTTGTAATGAAACATACCGATAGTTTATGAACACTAAGGTGTAGAGAGAAAGAAGGAAAATGTGAGTAGAATTAGTGAGCAGCGAAAATAAATAAACAAAAGATCTGGTGTTGATGATTTTCAGACCGAAAAGAAAAGTCGTGTATACTGTGAGTAGAATTTGATTAGGGCTGCAAAAAAGCACGCTAACCATATTATATCATTTGAATTGGGTTCCACTTTAAGCAATCCAACCTAAAGCATTTATCACCAACGATATCGTATATTCAAAGACAATTACTAGTTTTTTGAGCTAAAGGTATTCTTTTTTTTTTTTTGGTTTGGATTTCGTTGAAATTTCATATGAACTTTTTACAGAAATCTTGTTGTAACTATAGTCAAGTCCTAATTGGCTTGTTGCGTAAATTAGAACAGTAAACATCTTCCTACAGACACCCCAACTATTTACAGAACTACATGCTTTTACTTGGTCATTTCTCTTTGCACCCCTTTCACAACCTTCCACATCAATTTCAAATCCTCAGGAGTTGCATACCCACTTGTCGCCCATCTTATCTTCCCCATCGAATCAACAATATAAATATACCCGGAACATTGATTATCACAGTACAACTGTTCTCTAATTTCCGCTGACATTATGTGGCCAGGCAAGATGAAATAATTCTCGTATCTCAGAGCTGGCTTCAAAGTCTTTCTTAAATTTCCTGTGCTCAAGTTTGTCACAAACCCCTTGATCCAACTTTGCGGCATATTCACATCAAGTATCTGGGTATGGGGATATTCCTCCACAAAGGTATCATAATCCTGGGAATAGTAATCTTTGTTTTCAACCTTAAAGTACGAACGGGTACACTGCTCACCAGCAACAGAAGAAAACAATTTGACAATGCTTAATCTATTGTCTAATGAGTCGTACAAACTTCTCTGATTACCTGCCAATGTTTTCGCTATAAAATCCGGGAAATACAAAGATTTGTCTTGTCGAAAGTACGAAACAGGAGGAGTAAATATTTTCCCCTTTGTATTCTCAAATGACTTGACTTCATAAATTGGCGAGTGTTTCAAATCGTAGTCTAGTTGTTTCTGTCTTCTTTCTTTGGATTTTTGACCAAACAACTCCTCGTATATATTGGACAATGAGTATGTGTCTGACAATTTATGATTTAACAAAACTGGTTTTGACAACCCCAATGGTCTAGTAATACTGTACGACTTTTCTTGTGCCGATTTGACCGTTTCTTTAATGGTATTAACAAAACGCGGCTGGTACCGCTGGAACTCTATTCTTGAGGTAGCAAAAGTCCGGATGAATACACTTTGCATTTTGTCGTCCAACCAATCTGTGGTCGAATTCAAACCACGGTTTTTCAAAATTCTTTTGGTTTCTCCAAATATTACTCTATGTCGTGCGTTTACCAGTCCACAAGGTTCAGCACAGAAAAGCCAGCCTTTAACACTCAGACAATGTGACTGAAAGAAAAGAGAGAGAGAAAAAAAAAAGTATGAAGGAAAAAAAGTTCGTCCTTGCCTCCTTCTCCGCCAGCAAATACATTGAATGATCTCACACAAGTTGTTTATCCAGTATACAAACATCAATACAATTTTGAATCAATTTTAATTACGAATATTCAGTGAAAAAGAAAGAAAAAAGAAAGATTAATCATAGAAAATAACAAGATATGTCGATCCAATTACGCAATGGTTTAGCTAATCAAACTCTAGATCGGGTGTTGGAAGATTTGTTAGTTAGATTTGTGGTGAATGTTCCCGAAGAGGATTTATCTTCCATTGAAAGAATAATGTTTCAGATTGAGGAAGCACAATGGTTTTATGCTGACTTTGTTCGTCAGTTGAATCCCGATTTGCAAAGCATGAAGATGAAGACGTTCAGTACAAAGATTTTAGAGAAATGCCCGCTTATTTGGAAATGGGGTGACCCACAGGAAGCATTATCTAAATTCGGAAAATATAAATCGACCATACCGGTTCGTGGTGTTGCATTATTCAATAAAGATTTGAACAAAGTTGTGCTAGTCAAGGGCACCGAATCCAACTCTTGGTCGTTTCCAAGAGGGAAGATTTCGAAAGATGAATCTGACATTGACTGTGCAGTTAGAGAAGTAGAAGAGGAAACAGGGTTCAATTGCCGACACCTTATTGATGAAAACGACTGCATTGAAAGAAACATAAGGGGAAAGAACTACAAGATTTATTTGGTCAAAAATGTGCCGGAAGATACTTTATTCGAGGCACCTACTTATGAGATATCGCAAATCAAATGGTTTGACATTAAAACAATCCAAAAGAAATGTAAGACAAACCCAAACACTTTTTTCATTGTGGGGACTATTTTGAAGCCGATGACTAAATGGATTAACAAGAACAAGGGTGTATTGAACGAGGAAGAAATTATGTTACAGGTTGAGTTGAAATTGAAGGAGTTGTTGGGACTTAATGCTAAAGAACCAGAAGAAAATGTGGATGCAGGTAGAGAATTGTTGAATATTTTGCAAAAAGTTGGACAAAAGGAAAGCCAATCTGCAATATCACCAAGCTCTTCATACCAAAATAACGATCAACAACCACAGCCACCAATGGTTAATGTACCTGTTCCGCAACATCTCCATAACCAAATCCCTTTTTTTGCAGGAGCACACGCTGCTTTCCCATTTTACAATCAGCCTTTTTTCAATCCTATGTCGTTTATGCCTCCACAATTCATGCCTCATCATCCTGCATATGTTAGTCCACATAACCAACAACCCCCTAACCCTCAAAGCTTTCAGAAGCCCAAGACTAACTCGAAAGAGTTGTTATCTATTTTGACGGCTAAATCAGACAAGAAAAGGGATGACGAGAACTCAAAACAGCGCAAGCCGGTGGAAGATGACAATATCCGCTCCAGAGCACAACAATTATTGAGCGTATTTCCTAAAAAGCACATCAAAGAGACTAACACGTCAGCAGAGTCAGAGGTTGAGAATGAGAATGAACTTGCCAAGAAGCATTTGTTGAAGTCCTTGCGCAGATCTGCAACCCCAGAAGCGAGCACAACAGAGACTAGGTCTCCTGGAATGAGTCCAATAATAGACAATTCTTACCAAGAGCCATCCAACGAAATTGAAGAGTCAATTAGAGCACAACGTCAACAAGTCCCAGTAACATCAAGGAGAAAGATAAAATTACTAAAGAGATCTGATAATGAAGCATCTGCAAATTTGTTGGAGTTATTAGGTCCGAAAAAGACAGAGAGTGTGGATACAGCAAATAAGAACCCAGATGCAGGCAACGAACTATTAGGATTACTTCATAAGAAGCAGGAACAAAACCAGGAACTGTTGCCCAACGTAGAGAGATCATCGACAAGAAAAGAAGAGCTGCAAAACACCTCCAACGAATTGTTAACTATGCTTAAAAAACCAACTGCCGCAAAAGAATCCACATCAGAGTCACGATCCCAAAATTTGCTTAACTTGCTTAAGAAGCCAGAATCACAAAATGCACCAGGAAGCAAGGGGAAGGATCAAGCTTCTGGCGACCAGTTGGCTGACACTCACCTACCAAGCTACACACAAAACAACTTGCAACCTCAACTCAACAATTTAAACCCTTTACCAAGCCCCATGAACTTCTTGTCGAGTCCAGAGCAGAAGCCACAACAAGCATCACAAGTATCTTCTGCGAACCAATTATTGGGCTTGCTTCATAAAAATGGTACCGAAAGAAATAAAAGTATAACATCTCCGAACGAGTTATGGGGAACAAGTACTCCTGGTTCCACAGGGGGGCCCAGCGTTGGAGAGGCCAATAAACATTCCAATGCCACCACCGGGGGTCCGTTCAGAAGTAACGTGCTTTCTCCAAATCTAGACATTTGGACGAATGATACAAAAACATCAAGCTTGCTGGGCAGCCAGTTTCAAATCCCAGAGCCAAGTAGAAGGAGCAGTCAGTTATTGGATTTATTGAACACGAATAGAGATCCAGTGCAAGATGCTCAATATTCGCAATCTAATTCGAATAACTACAACAATGGAGGTATAGAAATTGCTAGAAGAGATTCTCCATCTGATAAGTTTGAAAATTTTGAGGATTTCGAGGACTATAACGATGGATATCAGTTTAATGATGAACTTCTTGATAAAACATACAGGAATTTTGATATCGCTAGTGACGAAGAGGATGTTGATTATTTAATTGACCCTTTGATTACACATAATGACAAGCTGCTGCATCAAGACAACGAAATCAAACCTTCGCTGGTAGATAACCAGAATGATCAACCAAAGAAGATAAGAATTTTGAAGCCTGGTGAAAACATTGACAATCTTTTCGGTTCTCAAGGAAGTAACGAGCCTGGAAAAGGGTTATTGGCTTTATTGAATGGTGGAAAGGCACAGTAATCAAATAGCTCGGTTTTTCTTTAGTGTTGTTTGTCGTTATATACAAAAGAAATTTTTTGCATTTAATTGGATTCTATTTTTATGTTTTTTCCGTCGTTGTTCTGTAGGAAGAAGGGTATTTTCTGTAGAACTTACTGCATTAATGCCATTAGGTCCATCGACTTTCTGAAGCTCGTGTTTTCGTATGTAAGTTTTCCCTCTATATCGTTTGATAGTTGCATCTTTCCGTGCTTCCCATGCCAGGTTGATATTCTCTTGGGACGCATTTGAACTATGCCATGTTTTATCAACTACCATCAAGTCCATGATATTATCATTGATAATGCTTGTTTGGAGAATGTTTTTCTTCATCAAAGCATTCAATTTCAAGGCCAAGGGAAGACGATAAATCAGTGCACTTTCATTATCTAATTTCAGCCAGTTTGTGCTGCAAGCATAGTTATCAACAATTGGGATGTCTGTTTCGATACATGCTAAATCGCACGATTCTTTGCCTAGAGCAAATAGACTCATTATTCCGGTTTTTGTTACTTTGGTGTTTTCTATTTTCAACACAGATAGTTTCCATAATTTCCTATTTTTAATAGTAGAACACAAACTAGCAATAAAAGTATCGTCAATATGGTGATTGCAAAGACTCAAACATACCAAATTAGGAATATTGAAAAGTGCAAAGTACTCATCACGGGATAATTTAATCAAGGACAAGTCGAGAATAGTAATTGGTTGCCAGATATCCAAAAACTTTATTGTATCATGTAAGTCTATATTGCCGAAAACAGTCTCAACACGATGCAAACGGCATCCCGGAATCAAGTATTTACCAATAGCCTGTCCCCGTATTCCCTGTTCTAACAAGTACCTATGAGCCCTAAAATCCTGAAAAGAATGGAAAAATTTAGCAAACTTTGCATACGTTTCTGGAGAGTCCTGTCCAGTCTTTACAATGATTGTCCATACTAATTTCCAAATTGACCATGGTGCCGAAGCTATCAAATGCCAACCTATGTATTCCACATTCCGAGCCAATTGTTCAGCACACAATCTTTTTAGTGTCGGCATTCGAGCAGATGCATGAGTTCTTGTCGCTGATTCAATAACCGGTGTAACAGTTGTCCATAGGTACGGCTGAATCAGGGTTTCAAAATCAACAAATTCATTGCTTGAACCAAGTTTGGTGGCCTTACTAAAGTATCCCTCTTCATTTCTTATGGAAAGTTGTCTTTCCTCTTTATCTCTATTTGATTTTGGCTTCCGTGGTCCACGTCCCGTTCTTTGCCGTTTGTTGTTTCTGTTACGAACAAAGCTCATGGAAAGTAAGTGTGTGCCACATGTAGTATATACCGAGTATTTGAAACTTCAAATGAAATATAAAACAGACTATAAACAGAGGAACGAGAATGCACCCAAAAAAAAAAAAAAAGAAGAAAAAAAAAAATTGTAAAGACATCTCTTACTCTCTCTCTCATCTATCCTCATCACTGGAACACACACCAATTATGAAGCTTGACACTTCGCATATGAGGTATTTAACCTCAGACGATTTTAGAGTTCTACAAGCTATAGAACTAGGATCTCGTAATCATGAGTTAGTGCCAACTCAAATGATTCACTCCATCGGAGGGTTAAAGTCTCCATCAGCAACAAATCGAGCTATAGGTGATATTGCCAAATTGAAGTTGATTTCACGATTGCGTAATGCCAAATATGATGGGTTTCGTTTAAGTTACAACGGGTATGACTATCTTGCATTAAAAAGTATGCTAAACAGAAATACATTATACTCGGTTGGTACCACTATTGGGGTTGGTAAGGAGTCCGATATCTACTCTGTCAGTGACCCAGAGGGTGTACAGAAGGTGTTAAAGATCCATCGTTTGGGTAGAACGTCTTTCAAAACAGTAAAGAATAACCGTGATTATTTGAAAAATAAACAAACTTCGAATTGGATGTATCTTTCCCGTTTGGCGGCTGCCAAGGAGTACCAGTTTATGGAGGTTTTGTATAATAATGGGTTCAATGTACCGCAACCATTTGATTACTCGAGACATTGTGTTATGATGGAATGGATCAAAGGCATACCCATGAAACATTTGAGACAACATAAGAATTATAAAAAATTGTATTCTGATTTGATGGGGTTCATTGTTAGATTGGCTAAAGCTGGGTTGATACATTGTGATTTTAACGAGTTTAATATTCTTATTAGGGACGACACCGACGGCCATGAGTTTGATTTTGTTGTTATTGATTTCCCACAATGTGTTTCTATCGAACACCCTGACGCCAAAGAATATTTTGATCGTGATGTGCAAGGTATCCGAGACTTTTTCAGTAAAAAATTTAGATACAATCCACAGCATGACCCAACAATGTTTGACACTGATGGTTACGGAGATGGGTATAAATACGCATATCCTAATTTCAAGCGTGACGTTATTAGAGAAAAGAGTTTGGATGTGGAAGTGCAAGCATCAGGATATGCAAAAAAGAAGACTGGAAACCGCGAAGATAAGGATTTGGAAAAGGCCGTTTTGGGAATGCGAATCAAGGTTGACGAAGATGATGATCTTTCTGAAATTGATGATGATGAAGACGTTGCCACCGAAGATGAAGAGGAAGACGAAGAGGAAGAAGAAGACGAAGAAGAAGACGAAGAAGAAGAAGAAGAATTGTTTGAAGATGAGGAAGAGTTCGATGAACAGGCAGAGGCAGAAGAGAACGAAAAGATTATAGAAGCGTTGTCCAAAGGTGATATGAAGCTTAAAATGGATAAGCTAGGAAATTATATACTCGATGAATAGAAATATACAAATTATATTGTAAAGCATTCTTTTTTTTTTTTTAATCAAATTTATTTTTACTTTCTGTATTAGTGGATGACTATACTAAATATACACACATAGTAAGGGGGAGGGGTGAATGATGTTAAAGGGAAAAAAAAAATATGGCGTAAAACAAATGACATTCAACATCTAGTTTACTTAACGGGTAGCCATACCTTTGGTGACAGCTCTCTTCAAAGCTAATTCAGCTTTTCTGTAGTCGTCAGCAGAAGATTCTTCAATTTCCAAAGTTTGCAAAGCATCAGACAAAGCAGCTTCGATCTTGTCCTTGGCAGATTTCTTCAATTTAGCAGACAAGACTGGGTCAGTGACAGTAGATTCAACGGAAGCAACGTAAGCTTCTAATTTTTGTTTTTGTTCGTGTCTCTTGGCGAAAGCATCATCGGATGATTTGAATTTTTCAGCATCAGAGATCATTTTTTCGATTTCTTCAGTTGACAATCTACCAATGGAGTTGGAGATGGTGATGTTAGCAGATCTACCAGTGGATTTTTCAACAGCAGTGACCTTCAAGATACCGTTAGCATCAACTTCAAAAATGGCTTCCAAAACTGGTTCACCGGCTTGCATTGGTGGGATGTTTTTCAAGTCAAATTCACCCAACAAGGTGTTTTCAGTACAGTTGACACGTTCACCTTGGTAAACTGGGAATTGAACAGTGGTTTGGTGGTCAGCAACAGTGGTGAAAGTTCTTCTCTTGATGGTTGGAACAGTGGTGTTTCTTGGGACAACTGGGGCAAAAACGTTACCTTGCATAGCAACACCGAGAGACAATGGAATGACATCCAACAATAACAAGTCTTTGGTGTCATCGTTAGTGGATTGACCGGTCAAGATAGCACCTTGAACAGCAGCACCGTAAGCAACAGCTTCATCTGGGTTAATAGATTTTTCCAATTGTTTACCGTCAAAGAAGTCAGACAACAATTTTTGGACTTTTGGAATTCTGGTGGAACCACCAACCAAGACAACTTCGTCAACTTGGGATTTGCTGATTTTAGCATCTTTCAAAACTTGTTCAACTGGTTCTAAAGTAGATTTGAACAAAGCAGAGTTGATGTCTTCAAATCTGGCTCTGGTAATGTTGGCAGAGAAATCTTCACCATCAAACAAGGAGTCGATTTCAACAGTGGTTTGGGTACCAGAAGACAAAGATCTCTTAGCTCTTTCACAAGCAGTTCTCAATCTTCTTAAAGCTCTAGCATCGCCAGAAATATCGTTACCGGTCTTCTTTTGGAATTCCTTCTTGAAGTGTTCCAACAAGTTGGTATCGAAATCTTGACCACCCAAGTGAGTGTCACCAGCAGTGGCTTTAACAGTGAAAACACCACCAGTAATGTTCAATAAGGAAACATCGAAAGTACCACCACCCAAATCGAAGATCAAGACGTGTCTTTCTTTTTCAGATTTACCGGCACCTAAACCGTAAGCAATGGCGGCAGCAGTTGGTTCGTTAATGATTCTCAAAACGTTTAAACCGGCAATGGCACCAGCATCTTTGGTGGCTTGTCTTTGAGCATCATTGAAATAAGCTGGAACAGTGACAACAGCTTTTTCAACTTTTTTACCGATCTTGGCTTCAGCAATTTCCTTCATCTTGGTCAAGACCATGGAGGAAATTTCTTGTGGGGAGAAAGTTTTGGTTTCGTCCAAGTATTCAACTTCAATCAATGGTTGACCGTTGGATTCAACAACTTTGAATGGCCATGACTTGATATCTTTTTGGACAGATTCATCGTCGAAAGCTCTACCAATCAAACGCTTAGCATCGAAAACAGTGTTCTTTGGGTTCAAAGCAGCTTGATTTTTAGCAGCATCACCAATCAATCTTTCTTCACTAGTGAAAGCGACAAAAGATGGAGTGACTCTGTTACCTTGTTCGTTGGCAATGATTTCAACAGCAGAATCATAAGTAGCAACACATGAGTAAGTAGTACCTAAATCGATACCAATAGCACCTTGGAAAACACCGTCAGCCATTTTATTAAGATTATGTATAAGTGTAGGTTAATTGAAGGGAAAGAGGAAAAAGAAAGAAAGAAAGAAAGGAAGGAAGAAAAAAAGGGGAGGAAGAAAATTTTGTAAGAAGATGGTGAAAATTTTTTTTTAGTGCCAGAGTGAAAAATTAACCCAAAGAAAGAGACAAAGAAAGCCACTAAAACTATAATGAGCACCATTATAGTGGTGGAAAAAAAAAGAACAAGAGTGCGATGACCACCTGTGTGCAGGACACTGTTCACCCGGCACCCAAATCTCTTTTTACTTAGATGTAGTTGCACCCTAAACAAAAAAAAAACCCACTCTATTTGTTACTTCCAGAAACTATCTTATTAATCTCATACACTGCTATTCCAATGTTGTCAACAGTGCCTGATATTTGAATTTCTTGAGTTCTGGGTTTGTTGAAACCACAAACAGGTAGCACATATATCCAGCATTTTGATTGGAATCTGATAGAATTAAGAGTATGACCTCCTTTCCCTAAAATGGCCGATACTTGAGTCTCATTGTACACCAATGTAATAGATTTGTGTTTTGATAAGTTACTTTCGAGGTTTGTTTTCTTGCATATTTCTAAGTGGTTGAGTGAGTCAAGCGGTGAGATACTGAGTTGCTCGTTTATTGTACAATTCATGAATTTTGAGATGAAGTCTTGGATATCTTTGCACTTACAAGTAATCAGACCTTGATGATAGCAACCATTTAGTTGGAAAGCATTCAATAGAGACCCCTTGATGGTTATTTTCTTTTCCACTAGATTCTGAATGGTGAGAATTTTCTCAACTAATTCCATCTCGCAGGATTGCACAGTCAAGTACCAATGGGAAAATGGCAAACTCTTTTGAAACTTTAGGTTTCCTTCTTCCGTATCGGCCACAGGTGTCAGTTGATTTCTAAAGAGATCAAGTAGAATCTGTTGAAGCGTTGCAGTAGCCATCACAATCGCCAATGGTGGCTGTGAAATATCTCTTTTGGTCTCTAACGAAAATACGTCTGAGGTTATCAATAAATCCACCGCATTTGCAACGTCTTGTGTTGAATGGTCAGAAACTGGTATCATACTATCAAGATTTGGTTGCTAAAGAGGTTTTCGAACACCTAAAGTCTCTTTCTCCAAATATTGGACCTTTTTTATTTTTTATTTTTTCTTTTTTTTTTGCAACAAACTGTATATTAAGTATTAAAAATTAAATCAAATTGATAAGAAAACAAAACTAGAAACAAACTCTATCTCTTATATATAGTTCTAGCAGCTTCATATAAAAAGCAATACTGGTACACAGTCTGCACCGTCATCATACGTTGGTTACGTAGCTGACAGACAGATTGGTATACTAAATCCTTACTGGCTATTCTGTCTTCGTGCACTAGGTTTCGAAACTTGTCTGCATCTCTAAACAAATGATCAAAAGCCATAAATGTTCCAGATCTACCAACTCCGGCAGAGCAATGTACTATTGGCACAAGCGGTTTGCCAGATTCGATCAATGGCTGATTGATCTTATAAACACTGCGCGACAAGGCAATTAACGGTTCGATAGATGGAGGCACTTTGGCATCTGCCCATTTATAATAGTAGTAGTGATAAACTTTTTTGCTCTTGGTGGGCGATTTCAACTCCAATTCGGTTATCAAGTAATCTTCCAGTTCCTTGTGATTCTCGCCAATGTTTGTGAGAGTTAATTTTTCATACTTGATACCATCCTCTGCATTCTTGGAGGTGAAATCCCACGTTTCATGCAATTCCGGCCAATACCTGTCGCACTTTACCATTCCGTTTTCGACCAAAGGGGTCACCATTACAACAACAACCACGTCATTTTTTTGTTTTTCCAGTTCGTTGAAACACATTGCCCAAAAGTGGTGAGTTGTATGTTCCAATGGGCCCTGACATGCAATGTATCTGTTAGATATTTTGCTTGCTGTGGTTTTCAAGTGAATGTGTGATGCGTTAATATAATCCGAAAAGGATCCATCCACAACGGGAAGTTTCACTCTTGTTCGATCCCATGGTGTAACGTTGGTGTACCTATTTCTCTTGCGGTTAACACGGGATATCCCAGCACTGATCGACCAGATGGAAGTGGCGGCATTGTTCAACCCCTCCACTATACGCTGCGATTCAATCTCGTTCAATTCATTGAAATCTTCCCTTTGCTTGTGTGAGGAGATTGTAAGAACTGCAGGTGTGCTTTTCTTGGAGGAGGAGGAGGAGGAGGAGTCTGAGTTTTCTTTGCGGGATTCATTGGACGTAATAGCCGTTAGCCCAGTTGTCACTGCTGTTATTGGTTTCTTGAATATGTTCATCTTCGTGAATGATATTGGAAAAGGAATAAACTGAAACATTGTTACACGAGACTAATTTTTTTTTTTTTGGATTGCTCAATCAAAGTAGGTTATGTGTATGTCTTTTTGATTCTCTCTCTTTTTTTTTTGTCCTCCTTTGTTTTCTTTTTACTTTTTTTGTCAGTCCCTTTGGTTAGGTTAGTTTTCCCCCTTAGTAATACCGTGGTATCTGTTATACACTGTGAAGACAAAGTGTAGTTTGTGCTTTTGTGTGTGTAAAAATTATAAACGGAAACTCCAAGAGAAAGTGTAAGCCCCAACTGGAGAATGAAAAGAAATTGCAACAACCCAAAACTGTGATAAGGATTAAACGAGGAGGACAAAGATAAAGAAAAAACAAAATAATTGATAATGATAGTGAATTTCGTGACGATGATGACAATATATATATATAAATATAAAGCAATCCGAAGAAAAGGGGAAGGAGAAGAAGAATCGTATCTCTCGTTACTATACTACTACACGATGCACATAGGCAACAAAAACCTTATTGGGATATTCGCTTGTACCAACCAACAACACGAATAGACGCAAGGCTAGATCAAATAGAAAGAAGAAAAAGAATGCCCTATCCTGAAGCAGTTGTGAAATGTTGGTTCCTCCTCGACTTGGCACGCTCTTACACACCCCTGAATCTTTTAGCATGACGATCCGGTCAGTCGCAGCACTCGTGCACTTGCAACCGTCGATATCTGTAACTACTACCACACACCATAAAAAAAAAAAGAAATAAAAACAATTAAACGAGAAACATGCAAATGATCAAGGTCGTGCCTTATCGCAAGAATCTTAACTAATGAGAAAACCAAAACCAAAACCGATACTACTACTACTACAAAAAAAAAAGGTGGCGATACAACTACAGAAGATATTTCCTTAATCTCTCATCTTTTCTTATCAATAGAAATCATAGCGAGATATTCTCTTTAGTTTTACACACCACTAATATTTGTGCATCAACCTCATTGGGTACTGATTTATTTTGTGATATCGTTTCTCGGATTATTATTAATACTAGTAGTATCACCATCATTATTTCTACTATTTGTATTGCATTGTCGCATTCAGGATCAAAGAGCCAAAATACATACTAGCAATGAGTCAACATCCAGCCCCCGCAACAGCAGTGAAATTGGTTTTATTGGGAGAAGCTGCAGTAGGAAAGTCGTCGTTGGTGTTGCGATTTGTGTCCAATGATTTCCAAGAAAACAAAGAGCCAACTATAGGAGCTGCGTTTTTAACTCAAAAGTGCACCATCGGTGAGCGCACTATAAAGTATGAAATCTGGGACACTGCTGGGCAGGAGCGTTTTGCTTCTCTTGCCCCGATGTATTATAGAAATGCCCAAGCTGCTATTGTCGTTTACGATATTACCAAACCAGCTTCATTTATAAAAGCTAGACATTGGGTTAAAGAGTTGCATGAGCAGGCTAATAGAGATATAACGATTGCATTGGTTGGAAACAAGCTTGACTTGGTAGAAGATGATAGTGCAGAAGATGGTGAGACTTTACGAAAGGTGAGTGTCGAGGAAGGGCAAAGTTTGGCTGATGAAGAAGGTTTGTTATTTTTTGAGACCAGTGCAAAGACTGGCAATAATGTTAACGAGGTATTTGTGGGTATTGGAAGCAAGATCCCGAGTGTGACGGTTACTGGTGGCGAGGCTCAAGAAGGTTCAAATGGTCGCAGAATTGATTTGACTGCAAACACTGATAATGCTAATGCTCCAAGAAGCACATGTTGCTAAATATAAATAAACAAGGAGACTGAAGTTAAGGTAATATACAAATAGGCAAGTGTGTACAGATCTCCATGGTGTTGTTTCTTTTTTTTTTTTGTATAAACATGTCGTTATGTGAATGGCCATGGTTATTTGTATTTTGTCAGTTCAATTCTATATTATCAATGTTAGAACTTGAATGTCTTTGCACTGTAGTCTTGGCATCGTTTGACATTTGTATTTCATTTGTCTCTCAATTTCATAAATACTCTTGTCAGGTACGACCAAATTGCTAGTCAATATAACCTTTGTTAACAATACTAAATAACTGCACACTCTTTTTCTGTGAGTGGCACAGTCGTGCAATTTTACACAGTGATAAATCAGTTTTTTCGAGGTTTTCTGCGGCGAATAAAAAGCAGAGAACGTGCAAGAAAACTGTGGTTGGCTTCAGAACATTCTACACAAATCAGAACACTGCTAAGTAAACAATGCCTACCTTGAAAGTTGCATACATTCCAGAGCACTTTTCCACGCCACTATTCTTTGCTCAACAACAAGGCTACTACAAAGCACACGATCTCAGCATTGAGTTTGTAAAAGTCCCTGAAGGAAGTGGAAGACTAATTAATTTGCTCAATTCGAATGAGGTAGACATCGCAATTGGGTTGACAGAAGCTTTTATTGCTGATATTGCAAAGGGTAACGAAAATATTCATGTTCTAGACACTTATGTCAAATCACCTTTATTGTGGGCTGTCAGCACCGGTTCCAATCGTGACGATGTCACCGACGCAAAGCAATTAAAAAGGATTGGGGTGAGCCGAATAGGATCAGGGTCGTATGTGATGAGCTTTGTTTTGGCCCATCAATTGGGGGTTCCTTCTTTTGACCAATTTCAGGTTTTATCCAATTTCAAGAATTTACGGGACTCTGTAAATTTGAAGGACGGGGTAGAAGGGTCAGATGCATTCATGTGGGAATACTTTACCAGCAAAAAGTATTATGATAACCATGAAATCAAACAGATTGATCAGATATACACTCCTTGGTCGTCATGGGTCGTTGCAACATCTTCTGACTCTTTGCAAGCTAAATCGGACGTGATCAAGAACTTTATTGATGCCGTCAACCAAGGAATCCAATACTATAACGAGCACGTCGATGAGGCTATAGAATATATCTCTTCGAACTTGGATTATTCCGCAGAAGATGCCAAAGAGTGGACCAAGACTGTTGAATTCAATTCAAGGATCGGAAAGACGCCATTGGATTGGGACACTATCGTCGTCAAGACTAAGGACACATTAAAGTTGGCAGGCGTTTTGGCCGAATCAGACGATGTCATCTTGAAAAGATTGAATTCTAATGTTAAAAAGACAAACTTGTGATATTCCACTACAAAAATTTTATTGCTCAATAGAACTAAACAGAGTAATATTATAGTAGTACAATGAAACTTCTTTATCTCACTTTAATACACACCCAATATTCACACTTGAAAACAAATGAACCCAACAGCTTTATGTCCTTGCAATATGTGCTTTCTATGTCAGACTCATGTTTCACAAAGTCAAAGCCCATATTCTTGATTAACTCAAGCAAGTCTTCGCGAGATAACTCTAACCCTTTTTTGATATCTGGTATAGAGACATTATCTTCTCTATTAATGTAGCTGACATTGTAGTCACCCTCAAAATGCCACAACAATGGACCGAAATTTATCCATCTGCCACCATTTTTCAAAACGTGGTTGATTGCTCTCACATACTCGATGATATTGCTTGCTGTGTCTAAAAAAAAATTCGTAACAACGACGTCAAAGCTATCTTTGCTCGAATTCTTCAACTCAATGGCAGCCGGGTCATTCAAAGTGTCGCTCGGTTTATTTGGACCGTATAATTCAAGAAACGAGCCGGCAGTTATTGACATCAATTCTTCGTATGCAATACTGGGAGTTTTCTCCTTCAATTCTGAGAGGACCGCAAACGGTGCCACATCGGGGATTGTGATGCCCCTTGTTTGATACTTTCGCTTTACCAAATGCGACGATCTCGATAAAAACGGAAATATCGAATGGCTGTGAGGAAACTGGCTGTGATTCAATATAAAATTTGATGCCAATAGCATGTGGTAGCTGATCTCGTTTCCTTGTGTCCAAAATCCTCTTATCACCAACTCCATAACCAATCGACCCAAGCCACAGCCAGGGTTTAATATTCTGATTGATTGTCGCGACGGCTCATCAGGATAAAGCTCTTCCAACTCGCTTATGATTCGAGTGAATGCAACGTCTCTTTCAGCTTGGCCCTCGTCACTCCACTCTCTCATCAATTGCAATAACGTCGTGGAGGTTATCTCAAACTCTCGAGGGCCAGCTGGATGCCAATCTAGAGATGTTCCAGCAACACCCCAGTCATTTGCAATGCTTGTAGATAGTAATTCCGTAAATCCACGATTTACTTCGATACACTGTTTTAACTCCCCTGTGTGCGCTTCGTACCATGGAAGCAAAGCTCTTTCTTTCTCGGTCATGGCTCGAAATTTTATTAGTCTTGGTTTGATAATGTGCTCGAATTGGTGCCTGAAAAAATTGTAAAACGACAGTAAAGTGGCCGTTAAAGCTTCATATTCATCGGCATTTTGGCTCATTTGCGTCTCGAATGTTTTCCTGTGCTAAGTAAATCAAATTATACCTTATCGCAAGATCTGGAAAGAAAAGCATGTACAACCTCCTCAACTGGGAAAATAGAAAAAAAAAAAACAGAAAGAGAGAGATCTCCTGGTCTACGCGGGACATTTGCGTGCACATTTTCAGTTTTATATTTGCTGGTGTCTTTTTTTTCCTTTTTTTTTGAATCTTTTTCGGTTTTCAAAACAAGATAGATAGAAAGTTTGTTGTCATTTCTATGGACTATGGTTCCTCCAAAAAAAGATGCATTTGCAGATTTATTTCAATCTGCAAGTAGTGGAAATAGCACTAGCAGCTTGAACTTAAAGCTCAACAATTTGTCACTATCAGAACGTCAAAAGTTACAGCAACAACAACAACAACAACAAAGACAACAAGCTTTTCAACAACCTACAAAAAACAATCTACTTCAATCTCAATCCCAGAACAATTCCGTCAATTCAAGCTGGTCAAACATTGATATTTTGACGCCAAGTAGGACAGCTAGTCCAGTAAGCAATAGTGGAAATTCCGAGCTGGGTGTTTCACTTCACCAAACAGGTATCTTGTCGGCCCAACCAGAAGATCCATTTCTGATCTTTCTAGAAAGCAAGTCCCAAAACCTGTCTAGTAAGTCGGACCCAACCCCTGTTAATAGGGACAACTCAAAATCAGCTGAGATTTCTTTGTTGGACGATGATTTCACCGATTTTTTCCAAGAAAGTAAATCGGCTTCGAAGTCAGTTGCATCTCCTTCTATACTGTCACAAACTTCCGAAGCAGAGTCCCACCTGACAGTTCTGCATAGCAAGAGAGCTTCAAATAGAGCTAATGAGCAAAAAGATTTTGTTGTTGCTGAATTGGTTGACATTGGATTTAGTGTCGAAGATGCTAATGAGGCCATTAACAAAAGAGGGTTAGATTTGCAGAAATGTGTCAATTATATTATGAGTAAGAACTCGGGCAATTCAAACACGGACATGGTGGAGAACGGTGGTTCTGTTCTAGGTCAGCGTTCCGAAGGAATAAAATTGAATGAGTTGGGCACCGATTTAGTTAAGAAAGCAAACAGTTTCTACAATTTTTCTAAACGAGCGGTAATGCAAAATTTGGAACAATTCAGCGGTCCTAGAAGCAACAATGACAACATCCCAGCGTGGATGAAGACGAAAGAGAAGTATGAATCAGATGCAATGGAGAAGAAATATGGAGGCGAGGAGTATGGAACGGACGAAGAAAACATAAATCAAAAAGACATAGAGCGCTTTATGAAACAACAAAGAGAACGGAACAGAGATAGATCCAGAGCTCGCTTTGAAAATTGGATAGACGGCAAGCCAAAACAATCTCATCCCTCGTCTAAAGAGTCAAGTCCAGAATTACCACAGAGACCGCTGAATTCAAATCGCCATGGCATTATGAGCTCGCAAAAGAGAGAGCCACCTAGACGCAACGTGCAGCAGAAAGCAAGTATTGAATTGCCACAAAGACCAGCAAGAAAAAGTCAAGTTACTGCACCTCCAGAGAGGCCCACTTCCATAAATCATCATGCATCCGACCCAGTTTCAGTTGACTCTTCTGTAAACAGTACTACTCCCGATGAGGATTTGCTTGGATTGGGAACTTCGGGCACATCAAATGGTAGAAATGCCCCTGCCCCTGGGTCTTTTCGTGATTCAAGCCCTTTGAATCAGTTTGTTTACACTGATTACACTACTGCAAAGGAAAAAGCTACAGCTGCATATAAATCTGGTGATTATACCACTGCGTTAGAATCCTACACGATTTGTCTTGGCTGTTTGCCTCCTAATCATGAATTGCGGATTGTTATTTTATCAAACTTGGCTTCAGTCAACAAGTTGCTGGGGCATTTGAAGGAAAGTTTGGATAATATCAAAGATGCGGAAGCATTGTTCTTGCCTCAAGAGATTTTGAGTGATTATGAAATTGCAGACAAGCTGATCAAGTATTGGTGTACTAAATTGTTCATGATAAAGGCAGAAGTGTTGGAATTGTTAGAGAAGTACAGCGAGGCTTTGGAACAGTACCTTGTTTTAATAAGACAGTTGAATTGCAACGATAAGAAAGTTATGGACGGTAAGCGAAGAGTCGATAAAATCGTTAACCCACAAAATTACAAACCGCCTAAACCAAGTGTGTCGTCGCGTGCTTCTACACCTTCGAATAAGACTCCTGCAGTTGAAACAAAACGGCCAACTAAGTCAGGTGACGACGAAGTTGATGCTTTGACTAAAGACAAGATTGAAGACAAAATTAGATCTTGGGCAGACGCCAAACAGAACAATCTTCGAGCCATGTTGACTAACTTAAATGAGATTATACCTCCAAATATCAGAATGAGTGAGAAATTGCGTAATTTAACTACCAACGATTTGATGCTACCAAAACAAGTAAAGATCCAGTATATGAAGGTCATTAGCAGCATTCATCCTGACAAATTAGCATCCCAAACCAAGGACAATAGGGAACTGGGGTTGATATGTAATGGAGTCTTTATCACTTTGAATAAGCGCTGGGAGGCATTTAAACAGGAAGAGAATATATAGTAATACACGATATGAATAGGCATGCATGATAGTGTTTTGTAACTCGAAAACAGTGGTGCTCTGGTTTTCTCTTTTTCTCTTTTTTTTCGTGTCAATTCATCAATTTCTAATAATGCGATGACAGAAGACATCGAACCAGTGAAAAAAAAAAAAAAAAAAAAATTCGGATAGTCTGCTCTTAGCTGGAACAGTTTATCCTTAAACCAATACTTCATCCACAATGCATTTGATGTACACCTTAGATGCCGAAGGCAAAAGAATCTACACTTTGAAAAAGATATCAGAAGATGGAGAAATCACCAAATCTGCTCACCCAGCTAGATTCTCCCCAGATGACAAATACTCCAGACAAAGAGTGACCTTGAAAAAGAGGTTCGGATTGTTACCAACCCAAAACTAAGAGATTGCAGACCCACAAACAGTCATTTAATTCCTGGGAGTGATATTTTTATATTACGATGTTGCTTGGTTTTGTTCTTTTGTACATTATATACTGTTGACCTGGCATAAACCAATCCGCAAAACTTTTTTTGGTTTAAATGGAATACACAAATAGTAATACATATTAAGTATTGTTCATGATACTATATCTAGAAATTATAGACTTTGGAGTGTAGTCAACCCACGGCTCTCCTGTCATTAGAAAGAGCCAATGCTAAGGTGAGCCGTCACAATTCAACACTCACAGCAATATAATTCAGGCTCTTTGAACAAGGGTGAGTTCGTACGTCTATATAACACCTTGGTTAATGAGGACTAGCAGTCTGTTTTCTTTTTATTGGCACTCATTCTCTCTTCTCAAACAACGGCTCCTTCTTCAAACCAGTCACCTCTAAATTGTACTCAGAGTTCCGAATATAGTTTTCCCACATCTGCGATAATATTTCTGTTTGTAAATTGTTGTTATTGATCTGCTGTAAGGATTTGTTTACCGCTACTACCGACTCATTCAAGCTTTCCTGTTAGTAAGTTAGTATTACATTGTTGCTTTTGACTGCCTGCAGTTTCTAGTTTACTGGAGCTGTTAGACCCAATACAACGTACCATATTATTAATTATTCTTGACAATAACGCGTTATGCGTCTGTTCGTGAGGATTTTCCATTGTATCAGCACTATTTCAATGTAAAAGGATAAGGTTGTGGTTGTTGTGGTTTTAAAGCTCTCCATTTTATTTTGTTTATTTTTTTTTCTTGCTTGACTTGAACCGTGCGCGATTCGTTGTGAAAACGATATTTGCTTACCAAACTCGACTGAAAAAGTATAATATTCCTTTAAGAAAGCTTAAAGCAGGTTACATTGCATCAAGAGCTCGAAAGAAGATCTTGGTATCTTTTGGCATACAATTGACTAGAGCATTTTCTGTGTTGTCGTTTCACTGAACGAATCCCGCTAAATTTTTGAAATCTAAGTTCGTCTGAAAGTTTCTGATTGCAAGGAACACGTTTTAGATCCTTGAGCGTTATTTACTTGTCAAGAAGTTGTGCACTTGTCTTTTGTGATTTCCTGTTATATTCTTATGCACTTTATGGAAGTGCATCATCATGTTTAATTCTAAACCTACAGTAAGAGCTTCAAGTTTTCACTCGATTAATCATGTGAAGTTTATATGATTAGGTAATCCGGGGCTAAGGATTAATTTAGCGCATTTATGACTAATAAGAATCTAATCAACAACTGATTTAAACTTCTTCCACCCCCCCAGAAGAAAAATGAAAACTGAAGCAGCCGTTGAAGAAGCAAAAAAAAAAAAAATTTGCGCTAGATCTGATCTTGGAAGTTTATCTTCATCCATAAAACACAACATTATCACTAACAACAAGATGTCTAGTTTCCAGCTCACTGATGAATCTGACAATGACCAAGATTCCGTGTTAGAGTTTGAAAGATTGGAATCAACATTGCCCCCTGCTTTAAAAAGATCCGCATCCTCATTATTGGAAGCAATTCAAGCATCCCCCACAACTCCATTGCACAATCCTATTTCACAATCCGGGAACTATCACGCTCATGATGAGTCTAGCTTGAGGTCCCCACAACCACACCATGTTCGTGAAAACTATCACGCAAGCACATATCAGACAATTCCTGGAAGAACACCACTGGCTACCCCAAACTTGAAAAACTCAAACTTTAGACAGCATTTGATCTCCAAATTGTCAAAGCTGGAGAATGGTAGAGAAAGCTCGCCCATCCCATTGCCCAAGCCAAGATTTAACGAGAGCACCTTCAAGCCCGCATTGAACACCAAACAGTCTTCGACCGGGGTCTTGTGGGTAACGGAAAGGGCCGCAGAGTATGGGTACGACTCTGAGCATGTTGGTGATTGGGCTAACTTGGGGCAAGGTGCACCTGAACACGGTGACACAATTCCCGGGTCTTTTCCTAGACCCAAACAAATCAACTTGCCAGTAGACTATCGTGAGTACGCCCCAACTGCCGGTATCAAGGAGCTTCGTGAGGCCGTTGCAAACTACTACAACGAAGAGTACCGTCAAGGCAAAGCATCAAAGTACACGTACAGAAACGTATGTATTGTACCAGGAGGAAGAGCAGGGTTGACAAGAATTGCCACGATCATTGCCGATTGTTATTTGTCATTCTTTCTTCCTGATTACACTGCGTACTCGGAGCTTATTGCCACTATGAAAAATTTCTCTCCCATTCCGGTGCCTTTAAAGGAAATGGACAATTATGAAATGCATCTTGATTTGATTAGGGATGAATTGGCCAGAGGGATGAGTGCATTGTTGACATCCAACCCTAGAAATCCAACTGGAAACTGTCTCTCTAGGGATCAGTTGCAGGAATTGCATCGCATGTGTCGTGAAAAGTGTTTGATTATCATGGACGAATTCTACTCGCACTATTATTACGATGAGGGCTGTACTGGGTCATCTATAAGTTCCGCTGAATATGTCGAGGATGTGAACCGTGATCCTGTATTGATTTTAAATGGTTTAACAAAGGCATTTAGATTGCCTGGGTGGAGAATTTGCTGGATTTTGGGACCTGAAGACTACATCAATGCTCTTTCTTCTGCTGGATCGTTTTTGGATGGTGGGTCAAATTCACCTTTGCAACATGTTGCTGTTGACTTCTTGCAGCCATTGAAAGTGAAGCAAGAAATGATGGCATTGCAATTGCACTTTAAAATGAAGCGTGACTATATCATTGGAAGATTGTCAAAGATGGGGTTCAAGTTCACCAAGAAAACTATTCCAAACTCTACATTCTACTTGTGGTTGAATTTGAGTCACTTGCCAGGGAAGTTGAGCAACTGTTTGGGCTTTTTCCATGAATGTTTGCATGAGAAGGTTATTGTTGTTCCTGGGTTCTTCTTCTTGATTAATCCACAAAACTTGGCTCATATGGAAGAGATTATTTGGTATAATTACGTTAGAATCAGTTATGGACCTGAATTGCACCATTTGGAAAATGGTATGGACGGTATTGAACGTATTTTGGACAGGTTTGGGTGCTTACCATACGATATCAACAGTTAGAACTATCTGTAGAAGTATACAATAAATTAGAGTTGTTTTTTTTGGTTGGTAATTGTAGCATTGTAGTGTAGTTACAAACTCGGGCGTTCCAAGAAGTGCATTCACTAATGACTAACGAATATTTGCATCTCGCTGCGTACAAATAGTTTTATTGGTAAACGGCTTTCGTTGATTTCAAATTATATTAGAATACAGAGGATGTTTTAAGGTGCAACAAAGTAATACTGTAGGTTAGAGGGGATTGTAGTAGCATGTAGTATTCTGTTTTTCTCTAAATTTCGTTCAATAAAAGTAGCTTGAAACAAAAATGTTGTAGAACGAGTACCCAATATCAAGTATATGTTTCTTCCTTCCTCTAAAGTTGGTTTTAGGGAATATGTCATCACTTCATAATAGGAAACATGGTCATGAGTATTCCTCAATCACCGAGTGTTTTCAAAATCTAATAATGCTCGTGTTAAAACAAACAGGTCTGTCTTCATTGTGACAAAGTGTTAGCCTTACTGATGATAAATAGTAACTTAAATATCATGAGAAGCTAGTTTATAAACTATGGAGCCGCGATTAGGAACCCACAAATATTCACAGAACACTCAATTAAATGCGAAAGTAATTATGTCTGGCACTTGGTTCTTTCAATCCGAGGACGATTTTATAATTGAGTTCTTTGCAAAATACTTCAAATACATAATTGTACAATCATCTCACACTCTCTGGTATGATAACTTCAATACACCTATTTACTCTTGTGCAACTGAGAAAACTGAAACAGCCGTTATCAGTAACATTGGGTGTTTGAAGGTATTTTTGTTGGTTGCGAAATCAAAGTATGGCACTTTTCAAGACTCCAGATGGCCATCCACTACGCACAATAGTGTCAATCACCTTCCAAGAAATAAGTGGTCGAGCTTTACTACCAACAGTAGCTAAGTTGCAAAGCTATTCAGCTATAAATAATGTAAACAAAGTTGATCGTTTTCACAAGGATATAAAATTTGGTACAATATTGCTGCAAACTCTTGTAGAAAAACTTTTCTACTAAAAATTGCTACTAAGTTTGTCACAGTATGATTAGACGAACAATTACAGGTCATAATAACTACATTAACTAATTTGCTACATCATACAACGTACATCAATCAAGTAAAAAAATCGCCATGCAACCCGTTCCTAACTTCAGAAAGAGTAAAAAACAACCACTTGCTCAGCTTCAACACATACAAACACTTTCAATGCTTGTGTGGATCTTAACCAGAAACGCTTAAATGTCAAACATAGTAGATGCACGGTTGGCTCTACTCACTGACATCTACAAAACAAACTTCCAAAGAACACAACACAGACGTGGTACTAGACAAACACACAATCTCAGGACACAGTGTTCTCTTGTAGGAAACAAAAATAGCGTCACTTCCTGGCATTAGTAAGAATAGAGAAATTGTAGATTGCCTATCATATCCATTATTTCTTTACAACTTCCATCCACATCAACTTTCATCAAGCTTTCAGTGCAGCAAAAATACACTAGCAAAAAAGAGCAACCACCTCCATTTGGAAAATTTCCAAAGCTGTTCCACCTCCTATGACCTTTTGTTGTTCCTATGGCTTGACAAATTCCACTACAAGCTAGAAACCAAAGCAAGACCAGCAGTGATTTCACAACGATTTAGTTACCAACAGTCTACCTCTCGTATCAACTACAGCATCTCTGTTCTTCAAAGGAAGCGACCACAACCAGGGGATGTTGCTTTTCCACGACAAGATAACTGATTACCATGTGATGCTCAAGCACACGGTCAAACTATTCCGAAACTAGCTGCAACTGCGATACAAACAGCCAGATAACAAGACACTGTCAATTTTCCAATGCAACAAGAAATTTACGCTATCACGAGGCATTCTACCAAACTGACACTGAGAAGTACCATGCATCAAAACAATGCTGCACTAAGTTGCTGAATGCTCAGATAAATACACAACTAGATCTCTTACTCTATGAATTCATACTAAAATATGCTCTACAAAAAGCTGATAAATTACCCTTTATTAGTCGTTATCATTTTAGATCATAGCTAACATTTACCTTTTCCAAACTCAAAGCATTACTCCTATATTTTGCTATTGCGAAAACGTTAAGAATTACTAAACACGGGTTTCACCTTCCACATAGTCCAACCAGTCTAAGACACACCAGACTATTAAATCCACAACATTGACGATGTACTTGCTTTTTCTTCTAATGAATACCTGACATTCGACAGCAAAATCCAAACCATCCAAAAACTACCACAACAATACGCAAGAGTATTTGACAAACAATGTTTGCTACCCTATTGACACTAATACCCGACATTTGTAGTATCAACCAACATCATAAAACCGTTACTATATATCAAATCCCACATCGCAAGCAAGTCACAGAACGTTGCGTTCTGAATCCCATTGATAACAGGTTTCCTAAATTGCTCAAATGAATTTATATGACTTTGGATCCTTAGAAAGTCTCTATCTCTGCATGCTCCTGGCCAACACTAGCGCCATGTTAGGCACACCCCACAGACTTTCTAGCCCCACCTAAACATTCGATCTAGCTGGCAGCATCATCTAAAACTGACAATAAACACCTGAAATAACTCCCAGCAACATATTTGTTAACCAAAGGAACCACACTCTAGCATGAAAATTAGTAAGGTTCGGTAGAATAAATTCTACACAAATCATCTTTACGTCCAATATCAAGTCTTATACCTATACAGAATGCGAATGCCCTAAATAACCCCCCAACAATTTTTATACAATCTAATAAGTCTCGATTGCCGCATCCTGTACAATACCATGTCAGTCAAGCAAAACAGCGACTTGATGAATACCGCAAAAATTAAATTCCATTGTGAATAACAACTTGTAAAATAAAAAAGCATCAACATTGATCTCCAAAACCTACACCTCGTTTCCCATTCATAGAACCGAGACATCAAGTAGAAGTGAACACCCAAAACAAAATTTAGCAAACATTTCCGCTAAAATCATTGCAACCTTGTCAATCTACAACGACAAAGAAAACACACCTATTTTAAAAATACCCATTATACAGGGGCACTTAAACACTGTCCAGAAAGCTGTACAATCAGACACTCAACCTACGTGACAACAATTTCTTTAAGCCCTTACCAACATTGAAAAGACACATAAAGTGACTATCTCCATCTGTCAGTACATAATGATCTACCACAGTATATGCCGCTTGTCAAACGACTACCACATTGAGAGCAAACTCTATGAATGACCTACAGACTAATACCTTTGCCATTAGCTGCTCCTCAAATCTACCAGGAATTTGTACGGTAATGTATTGCTTTCACGTATGATAGCAACCAAAAACTGGAAACATTCAGTATAGTATGTAACTTCTTGAGAATGGACTGACGTATAGTCTGACTCACACTAACTTTCGATTCACAAGGAGACCATAGCTAATCAGTGAAACCATAAATTAGCACGTAAACATGCAATTGTAATTAACAGCAAGAACAGAACTTACTGAATAGAGTGTTACTAAGTTTCTAGTTAAAAAAAAAACGTCAACTCAATGAACGCATTCAAATCAACCAGATACACACTATTAAGCTGAGTATAACCTAGTTGCAAAGATCTATTGTAGTATGCAATAATGTTTTTGATTGAACTTGTATCAAAGATTCAATATTTAAACAAACCATCTGCAGTCGTTGGTTGTTAGTAAGAGTGACGAGGTATTTTTCATACATGATATCGAACGAACTCACCATCTTAACACTAAGAAGTATAATCTCAGGCTAGCAACACCGTGTAATACCCTGATTCGCCTAGGATTGTTTTGCTGGTTAACCAATGTTCCCCAGAGATTTGGCAACGCCATTTTCTTGTATTACTGATCTAGTTGGTATTACAAGGAATACAATTAGATGAGTTGATTAAGAAGGGCAGGTATATTGAATTAGACAGGAAATGCCAATAATTTACAAGTTTATTTTCTATGCTAGTTGTTCATTGATTGAAGCCATTATTAGAATTGTAGAATTGATATTGATTTATGTATTTTTGTGGTTATCGCAATTCTGCGCTGTGCATTATTCCACTGTTCTGTATTTGGTTAAGTTGAATAAGCTCGGTGTATTGTAGAATTGTTTTAGATCAATGGATCTAGCTGATATAAGGATTGCATGTATTTGGTATTAATGTAGTATATATATCTATTGCCATCCAGGCTGGTCTCAAAGGTAGAGGAACTTTTATTATGCGATATCACAAGGTATATCTCCAAAAGTTTTAGGCGGCTCCTCAATGTAATTTTCTGATATGAGCCTAGTTTTTAAGCAGTCCAAATTTGTATATAGCGATATATTTTTAATGACAAAGATTAATGCTATTCGGCAGCATGAATTTGAATTATCACATGTGTGGAATGGTAGTGATTTCGCAGGATATAGCTGTTATTGGTTAATGTAATTATTCGAGACACATGTTTGTGTGGTTGCAAACTTTTAATTGAATGGTTTTGTAAGAATCAGTCTTGCCATCTAGTTTGAAAGTAATGGAATAATACTTTTTGCAATATCGCGAGTCCTCTAATTGCAAGTTATGTGACTGTTTGAGTTTGGTCTTGATTGCGTTTAGTTGATTGGTTTTGCAAACCAGCTTTTGGTCTTAATTTGAGGAGATTTTATAGAGCTGTTAGAAATTGATTTGCATTTCTAGTGTACGTAGAATACGCTGACTGTTGAATGGTTAGTATTTGAGATGAAGCAGTTGACGTCAAGAGATGACAGCCATCATGAGCGCTTTGATATGATATCGTTTTATTGCGTTAGTTTCTACAATGGTTTGGGTAAAATGTAATGTGAAGTGGTGGATGGTGATGGGTTGCTGTAGAGTAGGTCAGATTTCGTTCTAGGATAATTCGTGTATCTATGGTTGGTAACTATAGTCCTGTGGTTTGAGACATCAAGAGTATGAGACTTGTTCGATGAAATAGAATAGATATGTTACTTTGGTATTCATTTATATAGTTATGTAATGAATGTGCAAAAACAAAGGTTATCGGTGTTGCAGATTTAAGATAGTTAAGTAGCGCTGTAGGTAATATTTATTGGGATAGGTGTTGGGGTCTCAACAGTATTATATTGATTAAGCTTGTACTATTAAAGTTAATTGCATTGGTATTTTATTTGAGGTGTGGAGATTAGAGGTTTGCAAATGTTATTGAGTAGGGAGGATTGTATGCCATTGGCATCTGTAAGTGCTGGTGTTGGGAGAGGCCGAAGATAGTTTGTTGCACGCTTATGAACTAATCTGAATACTTCATTTGTTTTTGAATTGTGGTCTTCATATAGAAGGTATATTGGTGATAGTTGAATGAGAGGTAGTACTGTGCAAGATTGTCATAATCTATTGATCTAGATAAAAATTTAATCATGTTTTCCATAAACCATATCTTGACGGGGTAGCATATTTCAGAAATTCGAGGTATTGAGCTTCTCTAGAAATAGTATTGGCTCCATGATAGCATGTTGATAATTAGTATAGCTGGAAGAGATTGTTGGTTACTATTTGTAGAGATATTACTAATTGATTGACTTGTGTTCCGAGGTTAGAGTCAGGCTAGTTGTCCGAAGGTCAACTGACAGTATATCTAGAACAAGGTGGTTCTGATCGGTGCAAGTGCAGTTTTAGATGTGATTCCCGGAGCAATTGAAAGATGGAACATAAAAGCAATTCTGTGCTTGGTTTGCAGCACGAGAGATTGGATAAAGGGTTTGGAAGCAGCGCTATGTTAGATACTGTGTTTTGAAATTAGTGTAGCATTTGCGTCGTTGTCTCTCTGGCATTTCGCAGCCTATTCGGTCTGGTTTGAAAAGGCAAACCTTAGTTTTGGTTTGGTTGAAGTTGTAACTCGCTTTGGAATAGTTTCGCTTTGTGCTTGACCACTTCGTGGTATTCAGTTGTTTTGTTGTGGAAAAACAATATTCCCTAGTTGTGGTTGCTTCGTTTGAAGCACAGAGACGCTACAGTTGATACGAGAGGTAGACTGTTGGTAACTAAATCGTTGGAAAACCACCACTGGTCTTGCTTTGGTTTCTAGCTTGTGGAGGAATTTGTTGACCCACAGGAACTGTAAATGCCCATTACGAATTCACAGCTTTGAAAATTTGCCAAAAGCAGGTGGTTGCTGTTTTTCACCAGGGTAGTTTTGTTGTAATGAGAGCTTGATGAAAGTTGATGTGGATGTATTTTTTTGGAAGCAATTTGTAGAGATAAGATGAAGATAATAGAGAATCTACAATTTCTCTGTTCTCCCTGATACCGGGTAGTGCTGCTATTTTCGTTTGCTACATGAAAACACTGTGTCCTGATATTGTGTGTTTGTTTAGGAACACGTCTGTGTTGTGTTCTTCGGGGGTTTGTTTTGTAGATGTCAATGAGAAGAACCTACGGTGCATCCGCTGTATTTGGCATGTGGACGTTTCTGTAGCTGAATTACTTTGTAGCTTATCTGCTATAGATAGTAAAGATTTGCCACTAACAACTCTGAAAGGTGAATGGCACGGTGATGAATGGTGGTGGCCATCTGGAGTCCAGAAAAACGATATACTTTCAGTTTTGCAACCAAATAAAAGGAAGAAAATAAATGATTACCCAGTAGTGTTGATAACCGTTTTTGACTTTAGGGTGTTCGTAGTGGCACACAAGTAGGTAGGCACATTGGTGTTGGAATACCAAAGAATGTGAGTAAATTTACTTTATTTTGTAGTGGAGCTATTCATTTATACTTTGACTAGAAGTGCATGGATGCGTTAGAGCAAGTGTTCAAGTGTCTTGATTACAAAGAAGGCTTTAGTTTGCAATACCTTAATAGAAGCAATATGGCTTAGTAACAAGAACTCTACGGAAACTTATCTTTGATTATTTGATATTAAAACAAAAGCAAAGGACTGTGTGTTTTTAGAGTTTTTAATTGAAGGGTTTATTACATAATGTTAAGATGGCCAACGGTACTGGACGTGGCGAATGTAATTGAAGCATCAGAGTTTAGTAGAATTTAAGAGGCACGATTCAATAGAAGAATAAAGGATGAGTATCGAATCCGATATTTTGAAAACAGCAGAATGTAGACATGTTCTGCTCAAAAGGACTGAATATTATATTTTTCATTGTTCTAAGAACCCTGAGATCAACATCATTGGCCTGTCAAAGAATAACCGATGTCCCAGCTTTGCTATGCTGTGAAAGCATTTATGCTTAATACAATGGCATGGCAATTTCCAGACTTGAAATCTTATTGCAGTCACTATAAACAGATATCCCAACAAAATATTTGACTTGAAAAAGGGGTTAACAGGACACTCTATCATTTGGGAGTTTTTGTATAGTTAATTGACTTTTCTGTCGTTCACGGATTTCCAAAGGTGAAACTCTTGTGTTTCTTGTCTAGTAACGTAGAATTTCGCAAGGATTGAATTCATTAGGTGGTTATCAATGAATAATCTTGTAACGAATAGTGACAGTGAAAGTACTATTGTTGGTGTCTTGAATGCGGGCAAAAACTCCACCTCCACGTGCAAGGTTAACATTACTACCAGGTTTGATGTGAAAAATCACAAATTAAACACACAGTATATAGCTAAAAGGGGTATTTTCTTCGTGTTTGTACGGTTCTTTGTGTGCTTTAATCCTCTGTATTCGGATCACATGGTTAGGGCAGCCACATAATCCTATAACCCATATGGGAATATTTGGAAAGAAACCGTTGCAGGTTCAACAACAAACAAAACAACACATGATGCAAATAGTTTAGAATAGCTGCACAATGATAGCACATTCAAATGGCATAATGAAATTAACAGTCGTTGTGAATCTAACCGTCGCAAGCAAACTACCTACGGCTCAAAATTTGTGGTGAGATTCTAAAAATTGATACTCCAACGATGGTCATCGTTTCAGATGGAAAAAAAAAATTATGCAAGAAAAAATAATCTGACAAAAATGAAATGGGAAACGAAAAATAAGATAAACAAAACCACGGTGTAAATTGCCTTGCAGAATATATTTATAATACCAACAAACTCGTTAGGTTCCAAAAATCCCTTTTGAAGATTTTTGTAATATCAAGAGTTTTTATTTTTGAATCACGGATAATCATAAACACCAAGATCAGAAGAAAGAAAAATCCCTGGAGCACGAAGACAAGAGGATCAGCAACACATAACAGAAAGAGATTAAAAAAAAACAAAGGTTTTCGTCAAATTTAAACTGAAACCATTGTCCACTTTGTCATAAGTATGTATATAAATATTGAGACGTCTGCCCTTGGCTGTTGATTGGTATTTATATCAGAAACCTTGCTCTTTAGTCTTTCAACAGATATAAGCGCAGATTGATATATCCATTATCCAATTATACATAATACAGTGACTAACATAAGACAGCAGATATTAGTATATCAAATATAGGATATTTGGACAGGTGTACGAAAGATTCATCATACCAAGCTATGTTGTACAGAGTATCTGGATTTTACAAACGCCACACCCGAAATTTCACCAATATTGACTATGGTTACTACATTAGAAATTTTATCCACCATATAGCATCAAAAATATATCCTTATGCCAAGGTTGTGCTACCCAATTTTCGGGCAGCTCACTATTTCTACATTCTTACCTTGGTCATTTTGGGGTCGATATTGGTGTATCCAGTAAAGACATGTGCATATATTGATGTTTTGTTTTTCACGGCGGGGGCGTCTACGCAAGCAGGTTTGAATACCGTCAATGTCAACGACCTATCCCTATACCAACAAATTGTATTGTATTTGTTGGCCACTTTGGCGACGCCGATATTTATTCATGGCTCCTTGCTTTTTGTTAGACTTTACTACTTTGAGCGTCATTTTGATAATATCAAAGAGCGTTCCTTAATGGATTATAGAATGAGAAAGTCTGCAACACTTGCAAGGTTGGGATCTGCACCAACAATGAGTTCAACAAGATTAAACACTTTCAACAACCAAGTATTGGGTTTTCAAGAACGAGAGGCAGAGAAGGGTTCGTCTTCATCTCCTCAGTCATCTTCATCACAAACAAGCCAGCCGGTTCTGACAGCTTACAATGATCAAGGTGGGAATGATATAGAACACCATAGTGAGCCTTCAGACAGCGATGATGATGAGAGTGGTAATGGGCCTGTTACTTTCCAGGAGAAGATTCATTTTGAAGAGCCACAGAGACCAAGATCTCAACGTCGACACAGCCGTACTGATTCTGGTATCAAGTTCAGTGCTTTGCCTCATCCGAGAAGAAGGAAGTCGATTGACCCTGAAGATATGTACCGATCGATAAACATGTTGCAAGAGCATAAGAAAAACCAAGAGGCTAAATCCAAGGGAATTCAGTTTTTGAACATTGGTTCTCCGGTCCGTAGGAAATCACGCAGTTCAAACATTGAGGCTTTTCCAGAGGAGGATACTAATCCTCTGCGTGGTGATGAGATCACTCCAGCAACAAATAGTGTCGGTACTGGCAATAACGACGAGGATGAAGATGATATTTTGATTATCAAACCACCAATAGAAATAGAGAACTCAGATGAAGCAAACCCGATTTTCACCAAGAAGAAGAAACTCGCATCACAGATTCAATTTAAAGAGACCCCTGGGAAAGCAAAGAAATGGATTACCACGAAAACGCGCAAACATTATAACCCTTGGACAAGCAAGTTGAAGAAAACATTATCAAATTCAAGTAAAAAAGGGTCTCTAAGTGTTGTGCCGACAGATACCGAGGATGACAGCGAAGATGAAGAATATGCATCGATAGATTCTGAAACCAGTGATATCTCAGATAACGAACATGCTGCCGACAACGCTGAAGGAAGCGATGTTGATAGTGTAGGGTCATACGAGGAAGATGAAGATGAAGATGAACACAATAGTGATGACGATGATGATGGTGAAGGTGAAAGGAGACTAGGAAATGGCGCATCTTTAACCAAAGCTCAATCACATTTGGTGTTGCCATCAAAGGATGAGACGGGTGGAAAGAAATACACCAAGAGGAGCAACACACTCGATACTCCACAACAAAACACAAGCGATGGGCGCAAAATTCGAAAGAAAGCACCAAAGCGGAAAACCCCAAGAACACAGAGAAATGCATCTTTCAATCAACATTCGAATGTCTCAATTGGTGATGGTTCTATAGAAAATGTGGACACGAACGATTCCTACCAGAGATTGTCGCGAACAATGAGTGGCAATTATCTATCGTGGACGCCTACTGTTGGTCGGAATTCTACGTTTATTAAGTTGACGGACGAGCAGAAAGAGGAATTAGGAGGTATTGAGTATCGGGCAGTTAAGTTGTTGATCAAAATTATTGTTGTCTATTATGTGGGGTTCAATATTATCCCTGGTGTAATGTTGCTGATATGGATATATTGTATGCCTCACTATAAAAACTTGATGATAAGCAGTTCCATCTCACCCGCCTGGTGGGCGTTTTTCACACTGCAGTCGTCATTCAACGATTTGGGGCTCACTTTAACGTCCAATTCGATGATGTCTTTCAACCAGAATGCGTTTGTACAAATCCTTTGTTCATTTTTGATTGTTATCGGTAACACGGGGTTCCCAATATTATTGAGATTTATAATCTGGGTCATGTTCAAAACAGCAAGACCATTATCTTTGTACAAGGAGTCCTTGGGGTTCTTATTAGATCATCCACGTCGCTGTTTTACGTTGTTGTTTCCTTCTGTTCCTACTTGGTGGTTGTTCTTTATATTGGTAGTATTGAATGGGTTTGACTTGGTCATATTCTGTATACTTGATCTCCATGATGACACTTTCAAAGGGGTTGATATGGGGTACAGGGTTTTGAATGGTTTGTTTCAAGCATTCTGTACTAGAACAGTGGGATTTTCAGTAATGGATTTATCGCAGTTGCATGCAGCGACTCAGGTGAGTTACTTGATCATGATGTATATTTCTGTTTTGCCCATTGCTATTTCCGTGAGAAGAACCAATGTTTATGAAGAACAGTCGTTGGGGGTATATGCCAAGGAGAATGCAGAGGGTGTTGATGAGAGTGCGCCATCAAACTATGTTGGGTCGCATTTGAGAAACCAATTGTCATATGATTTGTGGTATATTTGTCTAGGGCTATTCATAATTTGTATTGCCGAGGGTAAGAGATTGAAGGAGCAGGACCTACGTTTTTCGATTTTTGCAGTTCTTTTTGAGATAGTCAGTGCATATGGTACGGTGGGGATGTCTATGGGATATCCAGGCGTGGACTGCTCTCTTAGTGGTGAATTCAATGTCATTTCAAAGTTGGTGATTATTGCGATGATGATAAGAGGAAGACATAGAGGGTTGCCATACACTATCGATCGTGCTATTATGCTACCTAACGCGGCTATGAAACGTCATGACAGATTGCAAGAAGAGCACGCAATCAATAGACACAATACTATGGAAAGAACAACCACACTAGGTCGTGTTGCCACTTTTGGAAATGGTCCAATCGACGGGGGCAATAATTTGTTAACTCGAGCAATCACCAACATCGAGCACAGATTGAGGAACAGAAGAGATGGGCGGTCTGAGAGTCTGACTGTGAGTGAAGATCCTCGTTATGTAGTAAGAACTGTGAGTGAAGTATGATTTCATGGTACCACTTTTACGTATATCAAACTATACAATGCATTATCTATGTAACTTACTTTTGTAGATCTTGGTTACAAGTAATTCTTTCTATTAGCTGTTCTTATGAATCTTCTCATCTGCCACTCGACATCAGCATCTTTGTTGTCAGGTAATCCTAGTCTGATTTCATACAATCTCATTTCGAAACGTGGGCCAATCTCACTCAACTCCACTGAATCCTTAGTTTTGACGTAAACATGGTGTCTCACCGATATGTAGTCATCGTTATTGACAAATGTTATTACTCTGGAGCTATCTTTCTTGACACCTGGAGGAAACAAATGTTGCAATATTTTAACCACACGCTTACCCAAGTCGGATTGGAAATTCTCAAATATTAAGTGAGGATAGGACTCTGAGACGTTTCCCAAGTTTGGCAAATCGTGTCTTAGTTTGACATTATGTAACGTGAAAATCGCAGTTGGGCCATGAGGAAAGTGGCTTACAGTTAAACTTGATGGGACACCACGATGCTCGTGCAATAAAATCATATCGGAAACTTGCACTCTATTACAGGTACTTACCAAATCTGAGATTATATAGTTTCCTCGATTCAACTTCAAGCTATTTGGAAACATTAACTTGATTTCTTTCAGGAATTGTAGCAACTTGACAGATGGATCACGGGATGTGGTAATAACAACTTTTGGATCAGATATTCCCGACAACCGACTGTATTCGTCATCAATTTCTATTTGTTCACTTTCATCGTAAATAAAATCACGTTGTAATTTTTCATCTTCGGCAAGCTCCTTTGATAATGATTTTCCACTTGCTAGAGCTGCTTTCAATTGTTGTCTTTTTTCTGTTAAGGAAGATTCCTGAAGCTGTAAAGCCTTTCTATAAAGATACTCTCTTCTTTCTCTAGCCTGTTTTCTTATCATAGCTTCTGAGGTTTGTCTTATTATATTTAAACCAACAAATCAGGTGGGAAGTGTAGACGAATTGTTGTGATGAGCTATTATAGAATTATTTCTTTTCTTTATTAATTTTTTTTTTTTGTTAGGATTTTTGCGATGGTATTTTGAAACTTGCACGACTGTTCTTGGATATTTATCAAAGAGCTACTACACAATTGTTCCACCAGATATTTGAGCTCATCTAACACAACAAGTTTACTCATCCATGGTTTCAAATTTGCGAGACTACTAAACAACGTGATAAATAAGTTTTATTTATATTAATATCAAACAACAGAAGAGACTATATTGCTATGAACCAATTAGAATCAGATGAAAGGTAAACAATTATTGGTAATTTGATTGTGTTGCACTAATTGAAAGTGTTGCTATCCAATACTCAAACAGCTAACCGGGGTTGAATGAATCTTTTCGAATCATTGATATCAGAGGTTTTGGTTGGTAAAACGTTATTGGTCTGTGGGATCATAAAGTTATTGAAGTAGTTGTCGACTTCTTTCAACCCATCAATGGAATATTGAGAAACTTGAGCAACATGGGAATCTGGTCTTATGACCAAAATAACACCTTCGCTCTTACTGATACCATAGAAGTCATAAATGTCGACACTGCCTTCATGATATGTATCTCCTACCCCTGAGTACAATCTCCAATAATCACAACGACGCTTAAAGTCGAGTGGGTGAGTAAAGTCTGGAAAATCAAAGATTTCAACTTCGTGTCTGCTGGATCCATGGACCGTGATAACGTCAATAACTGAGTTGGCAAATGCATTGACGGGGGTAAATTTTTTGGCAAAGAAATGCTTTGAGTCCAAGCAATCCTGAAACTTGTGCAATGTTTTCAAGTTTTCAGGGTATTTGACGACGTCACCAGGAAAAATCAACACTCTGAACCTGCCATCAGAAGCAAGACGATCAGCAATATGAACTGGTTGGCCATTTGCTTGGCAAATAATATTGCTGCTATTCAACCTTCTTCCAATAGGGACTTTGGCAGCTTTTTGATCCATTGTACAATCATTGCTATCGACTGGTAATGCACCTGTTTTTGAAACCAACAACGAATCCTCGTAATCAACTATAGTACCAGATGCAAATTTATTGCCTTCAAGATAAACTTGGTGGAACTCGTCCATGTCAACGCCATCTAATATATCAGAATTAGGAATCATTGGTTTACCACTAAACAAACGAGACAATTTATGATCGAAAGCAATCAAATCACGAGCAACTTTTAATCTTTCCAGTTCATAAGTGGACAAGATTTCTGGTTTAGCTAATCCTTTACAGACCAAAGCCAATTTGAATCCAAGATTATAAGTGTCTTGCATAGAAACGTTCATTCCTTGGCCAGCTTTAGGAGAATGAGTATGGCATGCATCGCCAGAAATGAAAACACGGTTTTGCTTAGAAAACTGTGGACTAATTCTTTGTCCAATTTGATAGCCAGTGTACCAGCTCAAGTCTGTCATTTCAATGGTGTAAGGCTTGAATATTTCCTGAGCTTGTTTAAGGATAGATTCTGGAGTGATTTTCGACCGATCGATTCTACCTTTGGTTTTGGCTTTGGTGTCGTCAACATTACCATTGAATTGCTTATCATCGGCTTTGGTGGCTGGATCTCTTTCCACTTCTTTCAATTGGATATAGAAGCGGACCAAATCATTTTCACGTGGGATAACCATGACGGAACCAGAATCTTTCAGATGAATGGCACAACGGTTTCTAATGTCAGGGAAATTGGTGATGGGGACCATATCTAAAACCCCCCAAACAAAATCGGTTTGTTCTCCTTCCATATCGATATTTAATTGCTTTCTCACCCAACTGTGGGCACCGTCAGAACCAACAACATATTTTGCGTGAATGACCTCGTAGTCGTGCTCGTTGGTTTCATCTATGTTTTTATAAAACTTTTCTTGATCACCATCAAAGGCACGGAAAAGACCATTGGCAACCTTGCCATATTGTTCAGGTTTGGCAGCTTCTGAATTCAACTTTGTAACCAACACTTCAACAGCATGAGCCTGTGGGTTAGTGGCTTTGTTGGTATCAATCTTGAGGGAGATTGGCAACAATGGTCTTTCGACCTTGACTTTCCCATCAGAGAAATAATCAATTGAGTTTTCAAACCATCTTTCAACATTGCCTTGGTGAATCACTGATTCGGTATATCTGGATATACCTGGGATGGTATCGGCAACTCTGGAATTTCTAATCAATTTCCCAGTTTCATCAGGTGACCAGAAACACATGTCAATGACATGATTGGCCATTTTCCAACTTTGGTCTAATGTTGCAAAATCAAATGCTGGTTCGGAAAAGGACTTGAAAATTTCCAACGAACGGCTTTGTAAACCATCGGCCTGACCAGCAAACACTTCGTTGGATCTTTTATCGATGATTCTAAAAGGTATTCCACACCTTGCCAACCAGGTTGCACACATAAGACCTGATGGGCCAGCGCCAATAATCAATACATCGGTTTGAGATTCTTTGATAGCCATTTTATTTTTTTGGAGAAGTTAGCAGATTTATTTGTGGGTTGTTTTCTTGTTATTTGTCGTTATACTTTTGATGAATAAAAGTTAAGGTTGAGTAATAGCAAGAATGGAAAACAAAAATCTTGAATATCATGAACTAGTCTGCCCTTTATATATAAATTGATATGGTTTTGAATTGATTGTGCTTGACACTTTTTTTTTTTTGACAGTAGTTTGTATTTTTTGTATTTCCGGTGCTTGTGGGGAGAGCTATGACAGAGCTGCAAAATATTGTTATAGTATTCATAACCACCCTGAGTTTCCACTATTTCCGAAATGACAAAGGTGCTGAATGGATTTTCATTATCAACACTTTCATTGGTAAATATAAACCCCCCCACAAACTCGAAACCAGTATAAGTGGTGGTAAGCCATATGTAAATGCTGGTTATATCTTGCAGACTTTACAATTACAAACATTTAACCTTTCTTTCCTTTGTGCTAACTGTTTATGGCAAATAAGTGTAGAAGCAAGCAAGCTAACTCAAAATAAAGACTTGGAATTAGACACTGTCCAGTCCGTGTAGATTTAGAGACTTCTTGAAGGACTTTTCTTATTTGATTGTTACATGGAATTTAAAACTGATCTTTGCCCGTATGTTGTCTTCCCCACATTGAAGACAGTAAATATGATTTAATAATTCCGATAATACTTTTCCAGTATGACACTCAACATATATTTATTCACCACTCTAGTTACAGCAATTAAAAAGTTGCTATTACTAACCACAAACGTTCTTATTAGTATTACAGGATTTGTATATAAAATAAATAAAAAATCCACTTTTCCGGAACTATATCATTTTATTGCATTTGTGCTATCTAATTTAGTACTATATCTCTCATTCAACATCTTTAAATCCCATCCCCACATCATCAATGCAACCAGGCTTGTTTTTCTTTAGTTTGTAATTTTTATTAATCTTTTCGAATGAATATTTTTTCTTTTATCCGAGCACTTGTGTGTATGAGGAAGATTTTGAGGAAGATTTGCAGCAAAAAAAAGACAAAAAGACAAACAAAGAAGGAGGAAAAGAACATAAACAGATTCTAAATGTTAATAAAAGGACCAAACTATGGTGGAACTGATTTACACTTTTCGTTTGTAGTCATTAAATACATGCAAAACTTTCGTATATTGAGAAAACTACATCTCTCAATCAATCTGCTTTTCCCATACCTACGTAATTAGAATATACTTATACAAACTTCAAACACTTACCATCCTTTAAACAAATTTATTTCACATTTAGGGAATAGTAATTATAAATTCCACGTTGACTGAATTCAACAGGCCAGCAATAAGAGTCGTCTATACTCTTTTTACCCTTGTAACCATTCAAGTTATAGTACCCAATAGAACAGTTTATTTTGCGACTACCATACTTTAGAAACTCAGGTTTTTTCACAGTGTTCACAATTTTATTACCGGTTTCCAAGTCATAAAACACAAGATTTGATGTTTTGGTGGTGTGTGGCTTGTTGGCTACTTCATCAGTTTTATATATCCATGCTCGTCTCCCTTCATTGTCGTAAAACCTCCATGTAGTAGGTGGGGTCAGTTCTCCGATAAATGACGTTTGTAAAGGTGATATTCTAATAAGGTCGCCATTTGCAGTATAGTCGTATAATGCCTTGTAATCATACTCAATAGCAACAAGCCCACTATAGAAGTTCTTCTTCATAAATGCTGATAAGTTGGATGTTAACAGTTTGATTCCACTTAAATCAAGATATTTAATGGTGGTGTTGTCTTTCATAAACTCATTCAACTCTTCAACTTTGAGGTGTGCGTGACTGATATTCAAACTTTCCAACTCGGCAAACTTGGCCTTTATTGTCAATAATATTTTGTAATTAACAGGCATCCCTCCAATGTTCAAGTATTTCAATTTTGGGGCTTTTAAATGTTTTAAAGTGTATAATAAATATATATCTGATAATGGGCTCACCACATTAGAATCGATTTGCAAATTGAGCCATTGTAACGATCCCCGATTTACTGCTGGATGATCTACCAAAAATTGGATCAAATCCTTGGTTGTCAATTTTGAGCATCGGGCAAGCGACAAGTGTGTTAATTGAATATCTAATGGAAGTTTTAATAATACTGGCGATGTAATCGACGTATGGTTCAAATCTAATCTTTTCAAATTGACTAAATGTGGGAATACTTTTTCAAAGACCTCCGGAGCCAAGTTTGAACAATCATGGAAAGATAATTTTGTGATTGATAAATCTTCTCGAGTGATTTGCAACTCGTTAAATGCACGAGCAAATAATTCTGAGCTGGCACCGCAGAAATCTAATGCTTTTATTTTGGGTAGTTTGTTAAACAAGTAATCCAAAACAGTCACGTTCATGTCGTCCTGAATATTTTCCGATGCTAAAAACTCCAACAAGTTTGGAGTCATAGAAAGAGCGTGAGAGATGGTTTTATATGTCACCATTTGTATTTCCTGATTCATTCTTCCCGTTCTTCCTAAACCTATTGATGTGAACTGTTGAAAATCCATAAACTCGACGTATTTGCCAATAGTGGGGTCTGTGATTAAATTATGTAAAAACTTGTCAAATGAATGTGGTCGGTTGAATATTGTATACTTGTACAAAAAGCAGAGGGATAAGCTATGGAACTTTTTCAGCAACAATGGGATTGTATTGGCAAATTTTTCCAAGTTGGAATTGATTGATGATATGTCATTGTCCACATACACATATTCAATAATATTATAAAGTATTTCCAATGGGAAAGAAAGCAATGGTGAAAAAGGTTCCTCTTGTTCACTTTCAGTCGTCATCACTACATCCTGATCTTCCGGTGCATCTGAAATGACATCCTCATTGTCTTCTTTTTCCGTTTCCCCATCATCCACCGACGATGCTGGTGACTGAGGCTCAGCATAATACTGTCGCTTCGACAGAGACTGGTCAGAATAGTAATTATATGATTCGTTTGAAGTGACAGGACTCAAAAAAAATGTGGATGGATATTGGTGTGGGTCATCGGGCGGGGAAGTGATTGGTACAAGGGATAAATCATTGTCTGGTTGACGCCGCTGATGCACGTCTGGCAGCAGGAGCTCTTGCTGTTTTTTAAACACACTGGCTTTAATCTTGTCAAGGTACTTTCGATGCAGTAAATTGAAATCCATATTTTTGACTGTTAGTCCTAATGTGAATGGTTAAGGGATATGGCAAGCAAATAAGGAGGAAAACCAAAGGAAAACAATAAACTTTAAAATACAACAAAAATTGAAATAATTAAATAATTGAAACGAAAGAAAATGATTGTCGTGGAAGTGGAGACGAATAAACAACACAGGATTAATGAAATGAGGTTGTCCAGTAAATGTATTAGTATTCTCTCTCGTAAGATTTCTTTTGAAGTTAAATTACAAAAACCAAATCCTTCCAAGTCTAGTGAATCAAATGCAAATATATATATATATAATTAAGAAATTCGTCGTAGTGAGTTGATGAATTAAATAGAAAGAATAGAAGAAAAAGAAAGGAAATAAATAAAAATGATATGAAACCAAAAAAAAAAGAAGAATCAAAAATTATATTTGGAGTTCAAGAAATTTTTAATTTAGGCATACACGCACATACATACACACATTCTAATACAAATACATGCGCCAAAAAAGAATGAGAGAAAACTAAAAAACAAAGTTTAAATCAAATCATATTTCTTATAAAAGCCAATTCGGTTAATGTGTTTAGAAGGAACTCATTTAAGTCAAGGTATATCTATAGATACTGCATTCTGCAAGACAAAAAAGAACTGTATTGCCAATTACTACCAATTACAACTATGATTCAAAATCAAACTAGCACACACTGAGTCTCAGATCGTAGAATTCTGGAAAACGGTGTACTCCGAATCAATTAGAATCATCCAGAATTTTGCTACCGTTCAAAAGTAATCATATTAAACTGGTATACTACGTTCAATGGTATTGTAAGATACTCTATTACAAATGCAAAGACCAAACTCTTCTTCACACAGTTTCCAACAATGTTTGTATTGATTGATGGAGTCAATATTATTTGCAACAACTTTCCCCTCCTTCTCACCAACAAGAAAAAAACTTTGGTGCCATTTTTTTCTTTTTTGCCCACTTTGGGTCGGAGACGAAAACGGTCCCCTTAGTGGAGATGGGAACTTTCTCTTTTTTTTTTTTTTGGAAGCCGCCACTACTACCACAAAAAATAGGCTTTGTTTATAGCCGATATTCGAAAAAGCCCAAAACTAACAATATTAGAAATAGTTCACATTTGTTATCTAATGATTCGATCTATTCTAATCTATGACCAATAACACCACGGGTCACATAGATAAATAAAATCTAGCTGTTTTGATTAGATTAGTACCAAGTATTTAGGAATAGCATAGGATAACAGAGTATGGGGTGAGGTGTGTGATGTCTCTTTCTCCCCAAAACAAATAATTAACCACTCAAAAATAAATGACGTTTGACCTTTTCTTTTCTACTAAAAACCTCACGGCATTTATTCTATTTATTATTTCGGGGTTTCTCTCTCACTTTTTTCTTTATCCCCGCGATTATAAATCACCCAGCCGCTAGAAGGAAAACAGAAGGAGGAGGAAGAGAAGGAGAAATTATGTATCGATTGCTTATTTAACCCCTAATGAAGTCAATAGTTGTGCTAAACATAGTATGAGCTAGAGAAGAAATGTCAAGACTGGGATAATTGTACAGCAAAAAGCAAATTTACTATTTGCTAAGGTCGTGTTAGAAGCTCACTACTTTATAGGCATTCCTTAGTGTTTAGTTATATATTTTTTAAACCTAACAATTATACTTTTTTTTTTGTCTCAACTCTAATGTTATCTATTATTGAACAGTGTTGTTTCTTTTACTCAATACTTATGAGACTTGACACCGTTTATTTAGATAGAGATAATTTACAATGACTATTTGTTCTTGATCTTTCACAATACAGATGTGAAAGCCAGAATTCATGAGCGCAAAGAAAGCAAGAAAAAAAAAAAGATGTGTGATAAGATGATCTTCTCTTGTTTGTTCTCTCCGTTAACCCGTATTCATGTCCGAATTAGACCAGTTAGATGTCAAGTTAGTCGACCAGGATGAACTAGAAACGTCTATAACCAATAAAGCAAACAAGGTTTTGCTACTGAAAGATGCAGAGTTAGATGAAAAGAGATTGTCAAAGGCGATAAAAGAGTTGGAGTCAACACAAAGGCAAATTGCAAATCTATCGGCAAGACTAGCACACCCGAGAACTAAAATAAGTGAAAAGAAACGATTAAAAGACGAAATTCACTGGTATGAAGAGAATGAATTGATTCCTAGACAACAAGATGTTGATGATATCCGAAATAGATTGAAAGAAAACAAGATTCAATTGAAAAAGGACGCGCCACAACTGACCCAATCAACTAGCAGACTACCTGAGGAAACCGAACGGGACTATTTGATTCGAACAGGGAAAATCACAGCCTTTGGCAATGAGAATGCATTTCAACTGGAACAGACCCATGAGCAGCAAAGCCATGTGTTTTTGAGGGAGCCAGGTCTTGACAACAAGGTAAACGACGAGGATTACGCGTACCAGTCAGACTCAGAAGTAGACGATAATGACAACTCCATTGATAAAAATGCTGTCAGGGATCTAGGGGAAACTAATCAAGAATCAGAATCCGTCCTCCATAATATAGACGATGGCGATGAATCGTTATACCAACAGAGATTGCAAACTTGGGTACGCAAACGAGCATCACTCAGAACGCAGCACCAGCAGGAGGGAATTGAAGAATGGTTTCTTCCACATCCAAATATTGCTGATGCTAAGCTAAATGAGAAATTCAAACTACCTGGCGATATATATCCTTCCTTGTTTGATTATCAGAAAACTTGTGTTCAATGGCTATGGGAATTGTACACTCAAAAGACTGGAGGGATAATTGGTGATGAGATGGGGCTCGGTAAAACTATTCAAATTATATCGTTTCTTGCTGGCTTGCACTATTCGGGATTGTTAGATAAACCTGTTCTAGTTGTTGTTCCAGCAACAGTGTTGAACCAATGGGTCAATGAGTTCCACCGATGGTGGCCACCTTTGAGATGTATAATTCTACACAGTATCGGGTCAGGGATGAACGGTTCTGTATCGGAGTCAAAACTAGAAGAGTACTTGGAGTCGACCGACCCAGATGCGACACAGTCCTCCCTTCACGGTATCAAGAGTCAAATTAATGCCCAAGAGATCGTCGATAGAGTTATGGAAAAAGGACATGTGTTGGTTACTACTTATGTTGGGTTAAGAATATATTCCAAACATATACTACCGCGTGAATGGGGGTATGTGGTATTAGACGAAGGACATAAAATAAGAAACCCGGATCTGGATATTTCCCTCACTTGCAAAAAAATCAAAACCGTCAATAGGATTATCTTATCGGGTACGCCTATTCAAAACAATTTGATTGAGTTGTGGTCACTATTTGACTTTGTTTTCCCCGGTAGATTGGGAACGTTGCCAGTGTTTCAGCAGGAGTTTTCGATCCCCATAAACATTGGGGGCTATGCCAACTCAAACAATTTGCAAGTGAAAACAGCATACAAATGTGCCGTGGTACTACGTGATTTGATATCTCCGTATATGCTCCGACGGTTGAAAAGTGATGTTGCTCAAGATTTGCCCAAGAAAAATGAAATGGTCTTGTTTGTCAAGCTAACCAAAATTCAGCAGGAATTGTACGAGAGCTTTCTACAAAGCGAAGATTTGGAGTCTATATTGAAGGGGAAAAGAAACGTTTTAATGGGGGTTGATATACTTCGCAAAATATGTAACCATCCAGACTTGGTGTATCGTGACACTTTAATGAAGAGGAAGAATTACGGCGACCCAGCGAAATCAGGGAAAATGCAAGTATTGAAGAATTTGTTACGTCTTTGGCAAAGTGAGAATCATAAAACATTGCTTTTCTGTCAAACTCGTCAAATGTTGGATATATTAGAAAAGTTTGTTGCTAATTTATCTTTGATTAACGGTGGTGATTTCAATTATTTGCGAATGGATGGGAGTACGCCTATCTCCAAGCGTCAGATGTTAGTTGATGCGTTCAATCAAGATCCAGATATGCATGTTTTTTTGTTGACAACAAAAGTGGGAGGGTTGGGAGTCAATTTGACTGGAGCCGATAGGGTGATTATTTATGATCCTGACTGGAACCCTTCTACTGATATCCAAGCGAGAGAGAGGGCATGGAGATTAGGCCAAAAACGAGATATAACAATTTACAGGTTAATGACCACAGGGTCTATTGAAGAGAAAATTTATCATCGTCAAATCTTCAAGACATTTTTGACCAACAAGATTTTAAAGGATCCTAAGCAGCGACGCTTCTTCAAGGCCAATGATTTGCATGATTTGTTTACGTTGGGAGACCAGGACGAGGAGGGCACTGAGACAGCACAATTGTTTGAAGGTGGAGAACAATCACAGCAAAAATATTCTGGGACCAAGCCCCGACAATCTCGAGGATTGTTTAAGAAGAAATATAAAGATGACGATGATTTCTCGCAGGTTGCTCGCATATCTGGTGTTTCAAAACTAGACAAGTTTGAAGATGGTGATCACAATGACGGGGACGGAGACAGCACATATCTGGCGAATGAAGATAATCGTATCATGTCGAGTATTTTTGCTCAGAGTGGGGTTCATAGCACGTTGCAACACGACGATATCATTAGTGGATCAAAAGAAAAGGAATCTAGTCTTGTTGAAAAGGAAGCAGATAAACTTGCCACTGCTGCTGCGGAGGCGTTAAAGAAATCTCGCATGCAAACGAGAAAAAATACAATAGGCACGCCAACATGGACGGGGAAATTTGGCAGTGCTGGTAAGTTTGGGTTGAAAAGGAGAAAGTTGTTAAACTCGTCAAGTACCATTTTGCAAAATTTGAGACAAAAAAATGAATTGACAGAATCCAAAAAACCAGATGATGTTAAAGTTGAACCAGATCGAAAACAAATCATGGAGAATTTGGTGGAGTATTTGGGAGACCAAATGGACAATTTCAGCACTTCTAATGATATCATAAAGAATGTCAAGTTATCCATGAGTACGGAAAACGAGATGATTATGATTAGGTCCATGTTGAGAGAAATTGCAAATTGGGACTCATCAAGAAAGGGCTGGAAATTGAAGGATGAGTTTTTGCAACAACACCAACAACAACCAGAGTGAATACTATTGTGAAATTTTGATTAGGTTTTCTTTTCTATGGTCTGTACCAACAACACATATAAATGTTAGAGTAGATATAGTTTAACTATTTAGTAATGTGATATTGATGATACGGTTAGAAGTCTTATTACATCACCTGTAACTCGTGTCGAAAACTTAGAGTTGACTCTACCACAGTTAGCTTATATAAGAGATTAATAAAGATACTTTTTTTTTGTCGTCCTTTATAAAGAGATGGCATACTTACCACAATGCACAGTTGTTGTATTTCCAGTGACGTCTGTGAGTGTTTTTAAGTTCACGGTTTCTATTTTCATTTTAAAGTATATGCATGCTTACTTTCAAATTGTGTTTATTGCTGCTGTTTATTGTTTGTTCTTTTTTTTGTCCCCATGTATATGCATATTTGTACCTTCCGCATTAGACGCTTACTGCTTGCTGCTTGCTGCTTGCTCGTGCTTGGTACTTGATGTCTTATGCATCACCTACACGCCACAAACTATCATCTCTTTTTTTTTTTTGCAGCCATCGAGTAAAATATACTTGTTCGAATATTTTAGATACAATTAATATTATTATTATTACACACTTGAAAACAAAACTAAAAAGAAAAGAAAATGGAAAAGAAAATGGAAAAGACAATGACTTACACACATATATATACATATACATAGATAGATATTATGCAAAAAAAGAAAACGTTTTTGTTTTTGTTTATGTTTGTTTCTATGATAGAACTGAAAGAAAATAAAAATAATAAATTCAATTTAAATTTGTCCCAAATAGTATAAATTCGTTCATGTCAATGGATTTGGGAGAAGATTATGATCTATACTATTTCTTTTTTTATTATTTTCTCTCTAATTTTGAATGAAGGAAACTTTCCAATCATTTGTTAATGAAATATATGCTATAATCTAATTTGGAATTTATGGCAGAAAGCAGAAGGTGATGTACACAAATGATATTTATTACTTTTCTTCTTTGGCAACAGTGCTAGCTGATTGATTAGCTTGATGTTGTTGGGGTGAAGGGTGAACTGAACCTTGAGTCAATGACTGAACTTGGGGTGATTGGTGCACAGATCTAGTTCCTGCACCACCACTTGGTGTAGAAGTTTGTTGTTGATCTGACTGTTGTTGTTGATTTGGTTGTTGTTGTTGTTGCTTTTGTTGTTGCTGTTGGTATGGATATGATGATGCATAATTTGGTTGTTGTTGTTGATAATAATTTGGATAGTAACTACTATTAGCAGCACCACCCTGGTAATAATTCAGTTGATACCCATACATTTGTTGTTGTTGTTGTAAATATTGATCATTGGTTGTAGAACCTGGTTGTGATGCAGGTGTATTTTGGTTCTTACCAGGAGCATTATACTGACCATACTGTTGAGGATACTGCTGTTGGTTGTAAGTTTGATAATAATTACCTTGAGGGGTACCAGCAGTAGTGGCAGCCTTGGTATTTACCGGACTAGTGGTGGAACCTGCACCAGAAGCACCAGACACATTACTGCCACCACTGGTAGCAGATATACTGTTCCCATTACCGCTAGAACTTTTGGAAATAGCAGTAGCAGCAGTAGTAGTAGCAGCAGCAACGGGTGGAGGTGGAGGTGGAGGAGCCGAAGCAGAAGTGGCAGTGGCAGCGGCGGCGGCCGTTGCAGCAGCTGCATTAGGAGTTACTCCGGTTTGAATCACTCGTTTAATATCTCTGACAAACAAAGGATACAACATATCCACAATTTGTTCACGTTGAGCCATGGCCAATGCTCTTTCAAATGGAATCCAGACTCCTTTCAAATGCATTGATCCGATTTTCACAACGTGTCTCACTTTTTCTGATTTCAAAATCCCATCTCTTCTACCACGTGTCATTTGGGCCACATTGAGCAATTTGGTTCCGTTAATCATATTATTATCTGCTCTTCTGACAACCGACACATTATTGGCATCAACTTGATAGCACAAAGTTTTTTCATCTTCCCACATGGTAGTTGTTACTCGTGGTCTGATTCCTGGTGGTTGGAATTGCCCCACAGTGGAAGTGCTCGAGGCGTTCAACGTATCCTGAACAGGAGTTGGTTGTTGCATTGTCGATACATGTGGTGGGATAGGTACTGCTTGTTGACCTGGTAGTGGTGGCTGTTGTGAAGGTCCACTGGTAGAATTGGAAGGTATGGGGGCACCACTAGGAGCACTTGTGTAATTACGATTAGATCCATTGTAATGCTGAGGTTGTGGCTGTGACAATTGATTAGGAATTGTTTGTTGGTAATAGTTTCCTTGAGATGTTGCGGCAGGATACTGATATCTGTTGTAGGTATTGTAATCATATTGTTGCTGCTGCTGCTGCTGTTGTTGTTGTTGTCCTGCTGTCTGTCCAGTCTGTTGACCTGGTTGTCCTTGTTGCTGATAGAACATGTAGTTATAAGGCTGTTGGACTGCAGCTGCAGCTGCCGTAGCAGCTGCTTGCTGTTGCTGTTGGCTAGCATTGCCTGTTGTTGTTGGTTGTTGTTGCTGAGGAAAAGCCTGTTGATTGGCTGCAGTTGTTTGCTGGGGCATACCGTTATTGTAATTTCCGTTCATTTGATTGTAATAGGGTATAGAATACGTTGACATTAATATGGGTTATATTCTTGGTAGTCAAATAGAACAAATCTTAATTCGTTAATGGGTTAAGGGTTGGTTGGTTGTTTTTTTTTTTTTTTTTCAGCAAGTAAGAAAAAAAAAGAAATATATTAAATAACGTGACCTGAGCAACTAATGTGGGAGGCAAAAAAGGCTAATTAAAAAAAGGAATTTAATAAAACACGCCTGGTAATGAATTCTTGGACCAAGTTGTTTAATCAATTAACTCTTGGAATATAAATTAAATGTTATGAAGGAATACTCAATAAATACGTGTATCTTCACAACAAAAATGGTAAATAATGTGAGTGTATTGAGTGTGAATGTTAGTGTATGTATGTTTCCAATGTAAAAGTATGCAAGGGACACAAAGGGGTTAACCAAAAAAAAAGCGAAAAAACAAAAACAAAAAAATAAAATTCTATTTCTTTAATACTCTGGCTTCTTAAATTTAGTATAATTTGGTCGTTTGTTTGCTTGTCTCTTCAATTGTAAGTTAAGTGGGTTGGCTGGATGTAATACACTAAATCAAATATATAGCTTCCAGTAGGTAAAAACTTAAAGTTAAAATTTCCTCCCCAAAAAAAAAAAAGAACAAACAATAAACTAAAATATTAAAGTTGGTGTTCGGGTTAGTGCAATGAATAATGGTAGCTTCTTTTGTTCTCTGCTAACTTTTTGACTGTGTCAGTTTGGTAGCAATTATAATTTAAGCTTGTTTTATTCAAAAAGAAAAGGGTTGAATGAGACTTGAAATAACCTTATGTGAATCGCTCGATGTATTATTGATAATATACAACGCGAGTAGATGGGTAGGGCAATTGGTTGAAATAGCAGCTAAATGCAAAAGAAACGACTTGAATTCTCTTCTGATCTAATAAATCTAATTTCTTTCCAGACTTTTGAGCAAAAGAAGAAGGGAAATAAGTAAAAAAGGAAAGGAAGGAATTAAAGTTGGGATAATTGGATAGTTAAATAAGATTGAAATTACTCGGAAAGACTTTAAACAGGATGAAATAATAATATTTGTGAAAATAAAATCCTATTCTATTTTTATTATATTCAAATCTATTGTTATTAATACCAACCAAGTCTATTTGATAGATGATAGATTATTCAAATTAATAAAATGAAATCTCTTTTAAATGTAATGATAATTTTTTTTTCCTTTTGCAAAGGTTTGGATCCTTTTGGATGTTATTTATATTTCTACTTTTCTTAGTTTTGCTTCCACCCAAAAAAAAAAAAAAAAAAATTACCTGTTGGTAGTATGGAATATACTATTAATTTTTTTTCTATTAGGCGGAATAACTCAAAGATTTAGTACGGATAGAAACGTATTTAGCAAGTTCTACTTTATAAAAAAAGGGTATAACAAGATTACAAGATTTGATCAAAAAAAAAAATAAATAATAAAAAGGAAAGAGGCAAAACCGATTTTGTGTTTAGTGCTATTTTGGGTTTTCTTGTTCAAGAGATTCCAACAACAATGAAATCCTTCTACTACTTCTCACTCACTTGATAAATTCTTTTTAGTGCTATTTGTATAATTAGTATTGATTGCATGGTGTGGGTTATGTATATGTATGACTGAATGCATAATAAGCCCATTTTATCACGAAATGCATTTGGAAAAAAACACTACCGCTTTTGTAACTATTGTTGTTATTGTGCAGTATTGCTAATTGGTATATGCATATATGCATATATACTTGTATATTAGTTTCTATTGTTGGCGTCAATGTACCATAATTCAACAAAGTGAAAATGAAATAGCAAATAGAAAAAAGATGCACAATGAGTAATGCAATGCAAATTCTGGGCAAAAGTTAAGACAATAACTTTTCTAAAAACTAAACTAACCCAATCTTAATTAATTAGGTTGTAGTGAAAGCTTGCTGTTTCAATTTTTGTAACTACTCTTGTTGTTTGAAAAGTTGTCAATAACAACTGCAAGCACACAGCACATATACACAAAATGACAATGCACAGAGTCTATCTGTTCAATTGAGACTAACGCATATACACACACACACTTTTTGGGTAATTTTGATTCACCATTTCAACAATAGACTATACACACTTACACACTTACACACACACACATAGAGATCATGATTGTTTTTGAGGTCTCACAAGGGTCAAGGTTATTACTTGTTTCTACCCCCTTCCCCTCCCCCCATTTTTGCCGTTCCTTTCTTTGAACCAAGTTCAATTTCTTGACACCTCAGTGTTGTAAAACAGTGTCAACATAGATAGAATGTTCATTTATTTTACAAAGTCCGTGGAAATAAGATCAACTCGGTTGTAGTTGCATCCTGTTTGAATGCATTAATAATCACTTATGCATCAGGATTGGAATGAAAGTGCCAACATGCCACCGCAAAAAAAAAAGAGTCACCAAACTCACATTTGGATATACATTATACACATGCCACAAATCTTTCCAACTCTTTTCTTGCTATCACTACCTGAAAAAAAAAATTAGGGAATGAATTAGAGAGGTAGCAAAAGAAAAATATCAAAGACAAACCAACACCAAGAGTATTATGTGGTGAACTAGGAAACAAACCTGATTTAGAATAAAAAAGGTGTTTGCAAAAGGGGGAGGAGTAGATGAGTATCAAAAAAATAAAGACTACCAATTCTAACACAATAGCTCGTCTCGTTTCCTTAAAAGGAAGTGTTAAAAATTGTTTGATATTAGAATGTGCAAGTTATGAGTTATCTTTTTTTTTTTTTTACCATCAAGACAGACAATAGAATTGAGACTTAATGATGATGATGATTATTATTCAATTATCAATTACACCACCACCAAACCAGATCGAAAAAATTGGTTGTTCACGTAATTGTCCTATTTCTCATATTCTTTCGGTTTCTGGTGTTCTGTAAAACACCACTGAACACAAACCTACAATAAAGAGGGAACTAACAACAACAATAGGAGAGTGTTCCTTGGCAAGTATTTTTTATAAGACCTCGAGTTTGAATGTTTCCTTCCTGTTCTACCGAAACGGATACCGGATATTACTATGAAAATGGAAATAGAGACTGTAAAGATAATTTGTTTGTATTGTTGCAAATCGGCTCGTTCTTGTTTTCCCACCATCCAATCATCAATAAATAAAAAAAGATAACCATTACATCCAGAATATAGTTTGGAATAGACCTATCGTCTAACCCCTTTCTCTTTCACTTTCCCTCCTTCCTGTTGAGATTTTCATAATAGGAGTGAATTTTGCTTGAGTTCCAAACTAATTCTGTGTACGTATGTTTGTACATACTTTTGTCAACTTTAAGAGAAAAGAATAATATTAGAGAGGCGCTGCCATGCCTGTAGAAGAAATACTCAGCAGAATATTACTATACGTATACACATATACACACGGAAGCAACTTTACTCGGTAGTGGTAGCAAAGTCGATAAAGGTGTAGTGAAGAGAACCCATTACACAAATAGAAGAATACACCAACCCACCCACGCACCCATCACAATCACAATTGTTGCTGTGCGTGTTTTTGTTTTCAGCACCTATACGAACAATCTTGCTTTAGCTTGACTCTGGCTGTTGGTTAATGAGATAATGCAGCAGAGTATTTTCTTATCAAAAGTATCAGTTTTATATTAGGCTAAAAAGTTAAAATACAAATATGCTCGTTAACGTATTCAAATAGAGAGTGAGATCCGAGGTAAGATGGGGGAGAGAGAAAGAAAAGAGTTTTTCTTTTTGTGACTGTTGTGATTCTTGTAAACCAACAAACTTGATTCCTATTGTTGAGCTGGTTACATGATGCCTGTGTATAGTGCAATGCATGACGTGTTGAATTTGGATTCATTTACAATTTTTTCTAATTGTTGTTATTACCATTTTAGTATATTTTTTATATTGTAATTTTGTGGAATTTTAGTTGAGGCATGCATATACATTCAAACCTACATAGAACTTATAGTGTGCATACAAGGCATTACTAAAAAAGCTAACATTCTCTAATTAATTAGACAATCTATTGGTGGAAATTAGTTTCCACTTCTGTTTTCTTTTTTTAACTTTTTTTTTAGTATAATTGCTTTGCTATGGACTTTGATCCAGAACAGAATGTAATGTGACTAATACTTTGGCGTCTAATTCAGTTGATTGATTGGATTACACAAACTATACGGCAATGGTTTAGAACCACGACCAAAGCCCTCAGTATTGTCAATAATCAAGTAATTCGAAATACCCTAGGGTAATGAAACCTTTTTCACACTAAGTTTTGTTGTTGTTGTCGTCTGCCTTTTCTTATTCCCGATATATCGAAATCAAGTCAGCAAACAAAAGTCAAATTCTTGGTTTGTTAGGTAGGTAGACGGTTGTTGTTGTAAGAGTAGGCATATAATGCATGGCACTTTAATATTTTAGGTTGAGTTTCGTGCAGATCTTTTTTTTCATTTGTTCGAATTTTCTTGCTCCCCTTGCTTCTTCAACCAACTCTACTAGCATTAACGTTTAACTTTAGTTGTCAAATTGTTAGATGTCCCCCCCCCTTCTCGTGTGCCAACAGCGATTTTCAAAATTAAAAATCATATTCAACCAATAGCGGTGTTCTCGTAATGCCCGTTGCTAGGTTTTTCTTTACTCCTGAATTCAAGAAAAAAAATCGTAACCAACAGGCGGACAGACAGACAGACAGATACAAATCAAAGGGAATAATGAATAACTCGAGTCGTGCTTTTGCTTCTTGCACTGTATCTGCATATTCTAAAAATACTTACATAATCGCTAATTTAACCTTATAAGCTTGCTATTTCTTTTGTTTCTCTTCTTCTTTTTTTTTACAGTTGTCGATGGATCGTCAATTCTAATCTAAAAATGTACCAGTGAAAACCCGAAAAAAAAAAGGTTTTGGTTATAATGTACTGTAACTGTAATCACAACCATATCCATATGAACCTGTAAATTACAAATACTTAAACAGATTCAAATTGTTTGCCATATGAAGGCAGTGCACAATTGTCCAAAGTAGCAGAAATGAAAAGACACAAGCAGAGAACAGCAACAACTTTAACAAATCTTACATAGAATGTTATTGGGTTCTTTTTTTTCTATTAGGCGCCTTCTCGCATTTGTTGTTGGCTTCTGTTGCCTCGTTACTGAGGAATAGAAAAGAGAAAAAAAAAATTTTGTTTGGCAAATTTGCCGTAATCGCATGAAACGCGGCATAAGGAAAACAACATAAAACATATTTAGTGCTGCTACTATTTCATTTCATTGATTTGAATTGACTTAGGTTTATTGACTATATTTTGCTTAATCAGCATTTGGCTCACAACCTTTTAAGTTATAAGCTTCAGGACAAATAACCCTATATTAACCATTTTAGACTTATCAAAAGACCAACGTCAAGTCAAGAAAATAAAATAGATGCCAAGAAGCAGACTAAAATAGAATTAGTTCAATTCTCGTATGATCTTGAAATTGCAAATAACAACGTCGACAACAACAACAACAACAACTATGGGTCTTATGGCAAAGAACGGAACCTTGGGGAATTGCCAAAAAGTTAGTTAGTCGTGGTCTACAAATTTCATTCCTGTCCATTTTGATGAGGTGAAATATGTATGCATCAAAAGTGCAGGGTTCATTGTTCTTGCTGCTGTATTTTTTAAGCTTTTTGGTTCCAATCTAGAGAAGTTTAAAACCATACAAATGTATCCACCTTTAACTAGGTTTGTCAGGCGAGGCAAGCGAAGCAAAAAAAAAAGGAGTAGTACTTTTGCGTCGATGCATTGCATACGTCCCCCTATATCTAGATATAATTAATAGTAGTGCTACGTAATATGTAACCTCGTTAAATAAAAGTTTATCTTTATCTATCTTTAACTTGCCATTCACTTTAGTCTCTCGTTATTTGACACTTTTCTATTTTTGGTGCAAAACACAATTAAACGATTTGTTTCTCACAATAACCATTTAAAAGCATGAAAAAGAAAAAGAAACACCACTTGAATTGAATTGAATTAAAAAAAAAAATCAAGTTTGGGTTTAGTTTAAAAAAAGATGTGCATGAGCATGAATGAATAAATTAATTTGTTATTGTGTAATAATTGAGGTGTGGCATATTTTTCTTCGCCTCATCAATACTTTTTTTTAATTGCTAATTGTTTTTGTCCCCTGAATTGGATGTTCTAATCTCCTTTGTTCACCCACGTACCCTCTAATCTATACTCATCATGACAAACCTTCTGATGTTGATTTGATTATGGTTCACAGAACATTAGAGCTCAGTTCTACTCCTTATTGATGGCCTTAAAGTTTTCTCTTAATTCAAAAGCTTTATTTTGTGAATCTGGTCTACAAAGATCAGTTAAAGCTCTTTTTTTAGTACTGTTGTTGTTAGTCAGCAGATACAAAATGTACGAGAAAAGAGTATTAGCTAGTGTTGCTTTTTTTAGATTCTACATTCACTGGTGTCTACATTTGTAACGCTGTTTTTTTTTCTTTGTCCAGCATGTAGAACCTAATCTTAACTTGTGTACAAACTTGTTCTGTGCTGTGCTAATTGCTATTTTATTTGTGCCATGCCTTTATTCATATCTGCTAAAACTACTTTATGCATATCTCTTATTACACAACATTAATAGTTGTGCATCACAACAAAAACTAAATATTGCACAGAGCAAATTGTTGAAAAAAAAATCAGGCCACTTTTTTTCTTTTTGAAAGTTTTATTGTGATCTTAATGTTATTTAATCATCTTTGCGTCAACAATCCTTTTCCCCTTCTCTTGCTTTCCCTCTTCCTCCTTCAATCAAACAATAACAATGTTTGTAGTAGCAGTAGTAATAGTCGTTGTCGTGTTTGTTTTTGCTTAGTTGGGATAAGCTTTCCTAGTCAGCTTGAGTGTCTTTGTTTGTCTTGTTTGGCTTCTACATCTTATTATTCAAAGAATTTAATTGTGCCTAACAACACCAACACTGAAGGCTAGAACTAAATTTCAAGCTTAGGGATATATAATTAGGAGAATTCAATTTTGTACCTGTTATCTTCAAAGCAGGCTTAGTTTGATTCCATATCACTATCGACAATTATCACTACTGCGTCATCATCATCAAGCAGACTCTGCTAAACTCAGAGAATGTTAGACAAACATCACCTTATCGTACCTATGTTACGTCTGTCACAGTATGTGTGTGTGTTTACGTGTCTCTGACATTGCATATCATTCTTAGACGTCAATAATTGCCGGACCATATGTTTGTGTGTATAAATAACTAAATCTATAAATGTGCATGCATGTAAAGCTTTGCCAGAATCTGATTAACGTAAGAACTATTTTTTTTCTCACAATTGTATTGTATAATGTAATGTCTGTTACTTATCCTATCTTTTTTGTCTAGTGTAAATGCAAGGGATAGAATAGTGATTTTCACAATTGACTTATAGATTAGTTAATTCAATAATCAAGATTTGATTTGCCTATTGTTTTCATTGTTGTTTACTATTCAGTATATCTGCTCATATTTCCTCGTGTTCCTCTGAATTCCTGTTGACAGTATAGGGACTTATTGGTTCTAGTCTTTTTTTCATTGTAGAATTCTGACCCACATTGTTTCATTTATAGTTGCATCGTATACATAAACAATGCCGAATTATAAATATAAATGCTAGAGGTAAAGGTTTGGAAACAAGCAGTTTTTGATGTGCTGATACATCAAGACACTATGTGGTGGGTATGCTCTGTCTAATTCGCAGGCTGACATGCAGATATGCCCACAAGCTATTCGCATGGCTGTCAACGAAATTTCATCACTTGTATTATACATTTCCACCAGAGTGTTTAGCAAGCTTCGTAAATTCAAGAATTGCTAAGCATTATTATATTTTGTCCCATAATACAAAGTTTCTACATCTTGCTTGAAAAGTTCTATACTCTTTTACTCTTCTGAAACATGCTGTGGTGTGCGTTCTCTGTGTATCCTACACCAGCACTGCTGCTACTATTACTACCACTGCCATTGCAACACAAACTCAATTGTATTTGTCTATCTTTGTAAACCCGGATCTCCCCATAAATCTGGTCGGCGATAAGAGTGATGAACATGATCTCTTTTTAGCGGATAATGAAAAGAGTAATCTGCTTTGGATTTTTAAATCTGTCGTCATGAACCAGCAGGGCCTTTGTTTCACGAGGTGAGCCTCTAAAATGAATCTGGAACCTATCTACACGAGCTCTTCAGTAATTCTAAGTTTCTACATCAATGGTGGGTTCCGGTTTTGGAACAATAACACACGTACAGATGTACTTACATATATACACACACCCCACACACGCAAACGGCTAAAACTGACTCTCCAATTGATTATTCTTGAATATACTCAATCTATGTTTTACTATTTTCACAACACTGAACTTGTCCTTAATGGCTGTTTTCTTATTATTACTGCCATTTTCTAACACCAGATTCGTGCGGGTGAGCGTGTTTGCGTGGGACGCACAAGTCTGAAACAGATTTGTACTATAGCTTAAACAACACTAAAGCTTTTAGCGCATTGTCAAACTTTGTATACTTTATGCACTACTGGTGACATAATTTTTAGGCATAAAGAGAACTGCATTAGTAAATTTAAAAATTTAAAAGTGTGTTTCAACTTGTTGTTACTGCAAATGACGCTTGCGGCACAGCAACTTAAACATAGTTTTGTTTGTGGCTTGTTTTGGGATTGTCTTTTTTAGTCCTTGTGTTGTCCAAGAAAACTTTCAGATATCGATAATTCCATGGAGACTATGAGCATGGCTAGACTCTAACCGGATTTATAATTTCAAAGCACAAAAAAAATAATCTCTCATATCAATACCATTATTATCATCGTCGTTTGGTGAGATTGTCAGTTGGAATTTTCATATTCTGTTTGTGATTGTAGCAAGAATAGTAGTCTAATTTTCTCAGTTGATGATGTAGGAGGAGCGGGGGTTTGAAATAAAATTAGATAATTTTAAGTCTAAAAAGTTAACAATACAAAGTAGTGTAACTGTTGTTGTTTTACAGTCCACAAATCAAATGACCATTAAGTTAACCTATTTGGACTTACCTCTTTTAGTAAAGAGGTGGTTGCTATGTACTTCTGAATGTATCTTTGCTCATGTCCGACCAAGGAAGAGTAAACAAAGCCTCTCGGCTCTCGTGATTTATACATTTTGGGAGAAAGGAATGTAGGTATTAGTATGTTTACATGTGAAGATACGGTCTTACAATTATAGAAAGTTTATCTTCAATTCTAAGCCAACTCTTCTTTTTTCTTTGCAGCTTAAGGTTGAGTCTATTCTTCTGCTGTGATTTAGCATGTGTATTGTGATACAGAAGAAGCTGATGATACTGATAAGGCCGATGTCAACGATATATAAAATGAGTGGCATGTACATGCGCATTTTGATATGTTGCAAATCTTGTTTTGGCAGGAACTTACAAGCCAACCAAATCTTGATACAAAAAAAAACATGCTGGTAGTACAAACAAGTAAATCTGCCAATGGTACATAGAAAGCCAGTCAACGCACGTTGGTCTGCATGGAAATTCGTGTGTTTGACAGATGACTACTGATGCACATACAGATAATTAACTCTAATTAGACTGCAAAGCAAATTATGGCCAATAACCCTGCTTTAAGCATGTAGTTGTCAAGCGACAGGTAAAGCATTTCAAAATGATTCTTTTTTTTATGATTTTTTGGTACTTTTTTAAATGTAAAAATTTACTACTAGACTTCACAGCTCAGAAATAATTATCTGAAAACATTGTATGAATAATATTCCAAATTTGGAAGTCATCAAATCAGCAAGAATGGTTTAGTGGTAAAATCCAACGTTGCCATCGTTGGGCCCCGGGTTCGATTCCCGGTTCTTGCATTTTTTTGCTATTTTATAGCAAGTGCTTTCTGTAAGCATTATTTTTTATTGGTGGAAGAGCTTTACCTGAGATCAGTATAACACTATGATCTACATTATTTTTGCAAGAACTTTGGGGGTGTATATATGCAAGTATCTATAAAAATAGTTCTAAGAAGTTGCTTAGCACTAGTCTCTAGTATGCCTCTATATCTCCACGAAACAAATCTTTGATAATTTCCTTATTTATAATTGTCAGTTCAACAATACCTTGGACATCCTTGGGAAAAACCCGACCGTACCATATGAAATCTTTTGATGTCTGACAATCTTTGGGGTAGTACAATACATTCCCAGCATAAGCGTGACCACCAACATGCGATACTTGCCCAGTGTATATCGTGTCTTGTAGATTATGACGAACGAGTACCTGATTGAATTCCGATTCCAACTGTGGAGCAATGATTCCACACCGTAAATCTCGTTTTGCATGTCCACATATCACCAACAAATCTTTATCCAATTCATCCTCAATAAAATTTGACTCATCTACAATTATGGAATCAAACAAGTCATTATTTGGTGCCGAGGGTTTGGTTTGAACAAATGGATTATAAACTGGGGCTGTAGGCTTCGAGTACAAGTACTTTTTAACAAATTGGTCCAGTACACTTAGGTCAAATCTGATGATTTTCATAGACGGATACAAAAACACCAACTGTTGCGACGAGCCTGGTTTTATATTATATTGATCTAATATCTGTTGGTGACGATTGTTGTTAAGATGGATCACGGAAATGGTCACTCGTTGATCATCGGTTTGAATCATTGTTCGATACTTTGTTATTTCACTCGGTATACTATTGGGAATAAACTCAGTTTTGGAAGGTAGCTCTGATATCTGATTAATCGGATTTGTCAATACCATTACATGTTTGGTCGGTATTGCTCCTGTTTTGTTCAAATTCTTATCAAAATCAATGGCTAGGTTTGTTGGGAATTCTGGTTGACAATACGTGCAACCTGTATCATATCTCGGTGATGGACAAACATCTTTGAATCGCCAGTGTATACTATAATTACGTCTTGCAAATAAACGAAACATTAATAATAAATAGTATGTTCTCTGTTGTGGTTGAACGTACATTTTTTTTTCTCTCTTCTGTTTTTTTTCTTCTTTACTCCACATAGTGAAGCTGTCACTGGGTAATTACTGCGAAATATTATCGACATGCATATGCTATAGCACCATGCTACAGCTAGTCCTTCCAGAGTGTTGGTACTTTTCTTGCTGAGGTCTCAGTCAACTTTGAATTGGCGTAACCTAGTAGATCAGATGAGTAATGTTAACTGCACCATCTTCCCCTATTAACTAGAAGTTATACCAGCCCTGTAGTTGAACTGCAACAATGTTTCTACTAACCAAAACCATCATCCTCTGGCTTGCACCCAGCTCTGGGACTGGCCATTTCCCTTGAGTTTAGACTTTGGGCCTGGGTTGATCCCAGCCTTGTACCAGCCCAGATTTTCTGGCCAAGGGTGGCAGTAGACCAGTCCCCAGGATGTAAGTTGGTACTAGAGAATGGTACAAGCGTTGGCAACCGGCACAACCGTATCCCAGGATCGGATAAACCGTCCCAGCGGTGGCTCTCGTACCCCCACTTTGCACCTAGCACCCTGCTTAGGAGAGATGCGCTGCACTATGAGAAGAGTTTCGAATCCGTGGATCTCCAACTACATCTTCCTCGGACCTAMTCCTTCCTCCCAATAGCACCATCCATAACATCGTATCTCCTATCCCCCAGAATATCCTCTCCTATACCAAGTATACAAGTAATATATACCTTTTCAGAACAGCAAATAAGATTTTACAATCAGCTTTTAAAGATCAATATGATACAGCAGCAACTTAGTATTCTTTTTCTGATCGTTTTTGATCKTTTTTCTATTTTTWATATCTTGTATTGTATTTGTTTATAATTTGTTTTGTCTTTTTTAAATTTTTTTTGCATTTTTGCATATTCTTTATTTTGTTTTGCGTTTTTGCATCTTTTTTATTCTTTCTTTCATTTGACAGTTYGATAATATAACTTCTTTATAATATATTAAATAACACCTCAGTAACACCTTGACTATTTGATAAATCTTCAAATTGTGACGGCAGCTTCAGTATGGGACTTTAATTTATGAAATGGATTGTATTTGATATTGATTGGACAGCTTCATATGTAATTGGATACTAGTTTGGTTAATTCGTTTTCATTTGTTTAACACTTTCTTCTTAATGTGGATTWATGACAACAGTGACATCAATTTCTAAATCTACTTCTGGAGTCTTATAATATAACAAATCTATTATGCATTTTTTTTTGGATTTTTTTATTTGATTATAGTTTTTTCATTMTTRATTGTATTTTTTTTGCATAATGTGCTCCAACAAGTATTCAAACAATAGGTTCCAGGCAAGTTAAGAGAATCARTTTATGGAATTGGTTTTTRAAATCAACATKAGGAGACTTATCTGATATACCATTAGTTATACTATGCTTTTTTTTGTATTTTTTTCATTTTATTTTATATTTTATATTTGTGTTTGTGTTTTTTAACCGCATATGTGCTCCAATAAAAAATTTAAGTGATAATGGGAAGAGCCTAGGTTATTCAACTACTTTCTGAATGGACACTGATTATGGAAAACTGCTTTAGGAGTCTTATGATTTATAATAAAAACTTTATTATGAGTCTTTTTTATGCTTTTTTWATTTTTATTTTTATTTTTTGATTATYTATTTGGTTTCTTTTCCTCATAATGATGCTCCAATAAATATCCAATCGATAGTTTCACCCTGCATGCCTGGAATCCACTTTGAATGGACGTGTTTGTAAAAGCAGTTTCAGGAGACTTATTCAATATAACAACAACTCTATTATGTGTCCTTTTTAGTATTTTTTAATCTATTATTCATATTTTTATATTATTGATTTGTTTCTTTTCAGCATAATTGTGCTCCAACAAGCTTCCATAGAAGAGATGAGATTCCTGGTTCCTTAATGAATGAAATTGATTTTGAAAGCAGATTGTAAACTAGAAAAAGAAGAAAAGAAAAAGTTGCAAAAAAAAGATTTGGCGCCACAAGGAAGTTTATACCAAAGTGTGTAATGATTGTGAAAATTATCCTCTCATATTGGTTGCAAAATTTACAATTGTAATTTTTTTGATATGGTACTGAAATGTGAGTTGAAATAGACTTCTCAAATCATTAATACTTGCATTAGCCAAGAAGACTATTGGAAAGACAAAAAATATCTCCAACAATAAGCAATAATGGAAGCAATTAATACTATTATTCTACTCTACAAGATAGGTTTTACTTTTTGAAGAAAACTTAACACGGTGCTATTTACTCCATATTTTGCAAGAATAATGAACCAACCTTCACTTCAAATCTGCTTTACCCTCATACCTAATAATATCCATTTTAAACTAGCAATAACCAAGAAAAAATGTTTCATTAATAGTTATCTGTTATTATAAAGGTATTATTTTGGTTTAGTTTGTTGATAGATAAAATATTACAAGTGTTAAAACCGCACTATCTACCGCCAATTATTCCTTGCTACGACAACAGAGAGGACAAAATTCACTTTAACCCAATTTGATAATATACAATGTAATGTTTGATTATAGTGGGCGTAATTGCCATACACATCAAATGAAAAGGAAAGGCAGTCAATATTTGATAATCTCAATGAAACGCGACAAACAACAACAACAACCACAACATTTATTAAGTAATGAGAGAGAGAGACGCGTGTTTAAATTTATCTCATTATTTTTTTTTTCATATATACACTACGCATTCAAAGAGAACGAAAAAAAAACAAGGTTTAGAGAGAAAAAAAGGATATCATAATAGGACATCCTCACAACTTACTCATACACACATATATATAGATACATATATCTTCCCTCCACCCCATTTTCATCCAGCATATATCTTTTATAGAATCATTAACTCAAGACCCAAACTCCATCTTTATTTGTATCAACATGTCGATAGTATCATTAACAGGAATTGAAGTATTAAACAATCCAGCAAAATTCACCGATCCTTATGAATTTCAAATTACTTTTGAATGTTTGGAACCATTAAAAGAAGATTTAGAATGGAAATTAACTTATGTTGGATCATCAGATTCATTAGATCATGATCAAGAATTAGATAGTATATTAGTTGGACCTGTCCCCGTAGGGATAAATTCATTTTTATTTAAAGCTGATGCTCCAAGTCCAGAATTAATTCCTGCTAGTGAATTAGTTAGTGTCACCGTGATAATATTAAGTTGTTCTTATAATGATAAAGAATTTGTTCGAGTTGGATATTATGTTAATAATGAATATGATACAGAAGAATTAAGAGAAAATCCACCAGCAAAAGTAGCTATTGATCATGTCGTAAGAAATATTTTGGCAGAAAAACCTAGAGTTACTCGATTTAATATTGTTTGGGATAATGAAGAAGGTGCTGATGAATATCCTCCTGAACAACCAGAAGATGAGGAAGAAGAAGAAGAAGAGGAGGAGGAAGGAGAAGAGGAGGAAGAAGATGAAGATGAAGAAGACGATGATGACGATGAAGACCTTAATGGTGATGCAGTGGTGGATTTGGAAAAAGAAGAAATACTGACACCTAGGGATAACGATGAAGATATTGAGATAGATATAGCTAGTGAAAGTGAAGTAGAGGAAGGTGGTGTAGAGGAAGAAGCAAAAGTAAATACTCCAAAAGACTAGCTAAACATAACTCTATATAGTAGTCTTTTTCATTTTGTACTTTGTACTTTGTATTTTTAATTTTAATAAAATTCATAAAAAAATAATAATTCATTTCGTATATTCCATTCTTTTATAATGATTCAATTATTGAATTTATCGTTTGACTAATACTATCTACCATTTTAATAGTAAGTTCATAATCAACATCCATAATCATTTCATTTTTTTGATTCAATTTACCAATCCATTTATCTGGATGCCAACGAATTCGTTCTTGTTTTAATAATTCATATAAAGTTTCATCTCCATTCAAAATTGTTTCATAAAATTTCAATAGATTTTCATAATTTATTAATGCCAATATTTGATCAACTGATAATGATTTCAATTGATAAAAATAAGGTGTCGGTAATGGTAATCTATTCTCTTTGAAATATATTTCTCGTAATTGATTACCATCATCATGAGTTTCCTGGTCGCAATGATTATCATCATCTCTCAGCAAATTCAAATAAGGATCGCCTATTCGACGATCACCAATATGAATATCATCATCATCTTCGTCCCCATGAGGCATCAATCCAGCTGCTGTCACTGGCAATTCGTTCATTATTTGATAATTGTTACTATTATAACCTTGACACAATTGATGATAACGATTATTATTTATAGGTGTTTCATATTTGAATTGTGGAAGTTTAGTATTGTTCATTGAGTTTTTCGGTTTAACAAATTTGTATCCATTGATTGTCTCACCATATTCTTGACCTGATTTTGATGATGATGATGATGATGTTTGTTGTGGTTGTGGTTGTGGTTGTGCTCGTGGTTTTTGTTGTTGTTGTTGCTGTAGTGGAGGTGGCGATGAAGCTCTCAGTGATGCTGGTGTTGACTGGGAAATTGGAGTTGATTCTAGTTTACTGTTAATACTTTTATTATCAGTGCTACCACTACTAATACCACTGTTATTCTCATCATCATTATCATAACAATATTTTTCATTTGGCAATTCACCTTCACCTCCATCATTATATAATGGGAAAGACAGTGGTTGTGATAGTATGGATTTTTTAGCATAATTCAAATCTAATATATTTCTTGTCAGTTCATGTTTAAATTTCAATCTTTTCCGTTTAGGTTGTCGAGGACAAGGTGTTGAATCACTAATATTTGAGAAACTAAATTTAAAAGCTGAAGTATTAGTGGCGGTGGTATTTGTGGTGGTGCTAGTGGTGTTACAAATTGACATATCATTACCATAAGTTATATCATTGACATCATTTTTATCATTAACGTTATTTTTGTAATTGACATTAGGGGTTAAAACCATCATATCGGGAGATTCCAGATGTAATCGTTTTCTTCGTGAACTTATATATTTTGGTTCAAAGTGTTTAATATTAATCTCGTTACTCTCACCTTGTTCAGATTCAGATTCAGATTCATGTGTAGTTATCGTTTTATTCCCTAATGAATATTCGTCGTCATCGTCATCGTCTTCTTCTTCTTCTTCACCTTGTTCTATTAGATGTTCTTCCTCAAATCCGTCCATATCAAGTTGAGATTCCAAGTGTAGTTGATTGAGTTTATTCATGGGTGATGAAAATGAAAGCGTGCAACTCGGATTTAATGGAGTCGATGCAAAGTCAAGTTGATTATTGAATCTATATCCTTTCAGTTTATTTGGAGATGGTGTCTTTTGTATTGTTTCCCCATCATCTTGATAATAATCATCATAATCGTCGTTACCATTATTGGTATCTTCTTCTTCTTCTTCACTTTCAGATCCAGTAGATCTTTTATAATACCAAGGGGTTTCTATTGGAGTGCTGGTCGATATATCAGGTAGTGCTGGAGGAGGAGGAGGAGGAGGAGGGGTAGATGTGGCTTGTATGACAGTTGGGTTTCTATCATTACCATTGGATAATGGGGTTGAACTAGGATACAACTTTGGTATCGATTCTTCTGATAACGCCATTGTGTTTAATGCAAAATTGAGATCAGTTGATTCTGATTCAATAGGAGCACATAGGCAATCTATATGATAAATCAAATATGCAAAGTCTAGCAACAAATAAGCTAAATAATCAAATATAGAAAATACAATATATACAAGTGCCACTCCCTAGTTGTTGATATTGTTTCTTGTGTGGCGATTGATTATGATAGCACTATTTGTTAGTTGGTCGTTGTTTATACTTTGTTACTAATAATTTTTTTTTTGTTTTTCTTTACACGCACGCACACATCTCTTACAAAAGTGTTTGTTATGATTTCACGCATTCATTCTTTCCTTTTTTAGGTTTTGTTTATTTTTTTTCGTTGCAGGGGGGAGGCAGAGGGGGAGCAGCCACGACTCCTTTTTGGTTTTGCTACCACTGCTACCATCCCAGGCGGTTCTACAAATCACGTGCATAAATTAGATTATCGGTATTTAATACCCACTCCATATAGTGGCCATTTTCCTGAATGGCATGGAACTGTTTGATTAAATGCCATTATGGATATAGCAGCTTCTTAAGTTGATACCAAAGGAAAAATTTACAGGTGTCCACATTTATACCACGAAACAATTTTTAATAGATCGGCGTAACAGAAATATTTCTCTAAGAAACAACAGAAGGAATTGATAATCACAATAGACATGATCTACTACAAAATACAGTAAATAAGAGAATGTTTTCGTACATAAGACAAGCAACAAGCTAGTCTTATTTTGTTGTTCTTATCATTGGCTATTTTCCATTCGATTTGTAAAATAATCAAATGAAAAGCTATAACACCCAATAACTCTAGGTCATGATTAATCATTCTTTTTTTAGTTATCTATAGACAATCTTTATTTGAAAACAAGATAACGAAAACCAAAAAAAAAAAATACCAAAGATATACCAATCAATAATGGAAATTGTTCCCCATTTATCCTTATCTCTACAACCCCAACAACAAATCTAATGAAGCAACAAAAAAAAAACACAAAAGATACGCAGTTGGTAGCAGCAAGAACTAGACTTTCATTTTTTCGGCGTAGAGAATGAATCTCCTCGATGTCGTATTTTCGTTTATGGTTCTCACATTGTTCCAAGAATCAAGTTAGTATGGAGAAACAAAACCTTCTCCTCCCCCAATTGTTATGAATTAAATGCATAATAATATGATTGACAACAACTTGTATGTTGTTTATACAACTTCCTCGTGATGTTGGTGAAAAAAAGGTAAGCCTAGACTTTGGAAATAGAGAAATATAAAAAACGGAAAATGCAGAAAATGGAAAAATAATTGATAAAGAATGATTATCGAGAGATGGTGGTGGCGGCGATGATGATGATACCAAATACAAAAATGTCGTTAACAAAAAAAAGGGGGTGTAAAAAAAACAAAAATAAAATCCCGCATAGATTGTGAAACTAGGTAGAAAGTGAGACAGTAGTAGTGTACTTAAGTAGATTATTGGCTGGGTTGGTTGAGTTCTATGTAAGGGAAGAAATGAAAAAAGGGGTGGAATTTCAATTGATGGTTGTTAATAGCATCAGATCAGTAATGCAAGAATAGCAATTGATTAAAAAGGAGTTGGGGTAAAGTTTAGCACTCTGAATTAACTTTAAGTATTCTCTCCAACACACCAACCACCTCAGTTTCTCGACCGAAAAGTAATTAATATTAGTAATTCCGTCCGAGGTTGTGCTTGTCTTTCTATGCATGGGCTCCATCCATACCAGCCAGTTTATCAACGATGCCTGAAATTACTTATGATGTAATATATATGTCTACTTCTTCTTCTCCTTCCATCTATGCAAGTCTACGCCCTAGTACACTAGTAGTCATTAATTTCTTCAGCGGATATCATACATAGAACAAATAGTCATACTAACACAAAGAAGAGGAACAAAGAAATAAAACTAAAAGGCAAAACGACGACAACAACAACAACAACGACAAGAACAGCCCTATTCCGCCAATCAACTTCATCCCAAAACCCCAGCCAGCTCATTTCGCCAATCTTCCTAATTTCTTTTTTTTTGTACAGTCCGTTTCGTTTACTTTTTTTTACTGTTATCGGTTAAATAATAAAACGAATAAAAACTATAGATTATCAAGGGGTGATGATGATGGTGATGGTGAGTAGACATGACACTAAATCAAATTTCATGTCGTTTTTCCTTCCTTCTTTCCTCTTTTTTGCAATAATCAACCAATCTCTTTCTTTCTTTTTCCATTTCCATTAGGTTACTTAGTTAGTCGTTAATTAAAAAATATCAGTTTCTCTATGAAAGTTTAACAAGAATAAGGTTATAAAAAATTTTTTATTCCGAGCTCAAGAAGCCTATAGTTCATTCTTGTGGTTTAAATTGATTTGGTTGTGAAGATAGGTTTTTTCTGTTTGTTTTTCTAACAGATTTAATGCCGTGCGTTATGGTCCTTCATCTTTTTTTTTGTTCTATTTTGCACTCACAACCAATCATAACAACCTTAATAGATTCTTTTTCTTTTTTACAATAACCGTAAAGTTAGTTTATCAAATTGAAAGAGAAGCTTAACTTCGGAGGAAGATGATGCTCGAGTTGTTATAGAGTCGCAGAAACTACTACCCTCTACTAGTAAAGATATAGCAAGACATGTGAGTTAAACCAACTAAAATAAGGTGAAAGTAGGGAAAAACCTCAATGGATAAATAGAGTTGGTAGCACTTCACCAAAAAGTAGAGATGCTAGAAAGGCACAGGGAGGAGGAGGAGAAGATTGATAAATTATTCGAGGCGGGTTGAGAACAAAGATAAACGATGACAAAAGAAAAGGAGAGACATTTTTCTTTTTTTCTCTCTGGCAAAACTGGGGGTGCAAAAAGAAGAATAAGTAGAAAAAGGGTCACTGATTTTTATTCTTACATTGAGTTAAGTGTTGTTGTATTGTATTTTTTTCAAGTGTTTTCTTCTTCTGCCTTTGTAATCACCAGTTTCATTATCTCTCAATACACACACTACACACTACACCCACAGATATATATATATACCCTATTTCTTCTCCTTTTTAACACATTCTTTCTTTATTTGGTTTTCATTTTCAATTTTTTACCATTCCTTTATTCATTTTCCCATTCTCTTTTTGGTTTTCCCTTCTTCCCTTCCTCCTCCCTTCTTCTACATTTTGTGTTTTCATTTGTTTCAACATTTTTTTTTTTTCGTCTTGTTTTAGATTACATTTTTTTGTTCAAGAAAAGAAACAACAACAATAACAAATTACTTACATCCAGTTCATTCACTAAGTATAACTTATTCATTCACTACATTTCATTCCAAATTGTATTCAATTCAGTTTTAGTTTTAGTTCTATTTGATTTGTTTAACACATCTCCCTTTAAATCAAACAATTAACTAATCCTATTGTGTCCTACATTTTTCCAAGAGTATTCTATAAAAAACCAATTTGTATATTATTTGTATTTTGATAATAATAACTGATAAATAATCATGGCTGTAACTAACAAGATCAACAATAACAACAACAATATTAGCAACAATAACATTGCAACTTCACCATCATCACCATCATCAACTTTCTCAGCATCTTCACCACCACCATTAATCAGTGCCAATTCATCAGCTGAAAGTATATTTGAACGTCATGTTCAATATGGTTATTCACCAAAGAGTTGTAATTGTTCACAACCATTGAAAAATTTCCCACCTCATCAAGAACGTAAATTGAGTAATTTCAATTTCATTCCTCCAGGATTAGATATAACTACTACTGGATCTAGTTTTAATTTGAATGACAACAGTAATCCTAGTAGTACTAGTAGTAATAATAGTTTTGATAATTTTTTCCAAGATCATGTTGAAGATGATCATGTTATTGTTTATCGACGTAATTCTTCATTAGCATTGAATTCATTAAATGCTGCCTTGGGAAGAAAATAAGTTATTATTACCTCATTTTTGGCTATCATAACTATCATTACGATATTTGTTTAAACAAGCAAGCAGGCTGTGGATGGTAGGGTGATATTGTTTGTTGGTGTCTCTTTTTTTGAATTTTAGTTTAGAGACCAACATTTTTTTAATGTGGCCATTGGATTTATTTTGGATTCTCAGTTAATTTACGGTTAATTGTTAGTCCGCTTATTTGGTTTTTTAATATGTTAAAGTTCTAGTTTGATTGATTGATATTTATGGCTTGTGTTTTGATTATTTTAAAGTTTTATTTCTACTTTTGGATTCATAAGATGATGAAGATGATTATTATTAGTGTTTATCTAGTTTAAGTTTTTGTTTAAGTTTTGTTTTTTGTTTGGCTTTTGCTAAAGTTGAGAGATATTATATACACATATACTATGTATTCATACGTATATATATATATATACTTGTACATGTACATATATATATAAATTTTATGGGCATTTTAATAGTATGGAACATTGGTTTTGAATCACGTGCACAAAAGATGTATTAAATCTTGCAACAAAATTCAACCAATCTATTAATCAGAGACAGGATGTTTAACAACGCAACACATATAAATTTTTGCATAATATTTTGATAAAGGGGCATACTTGGATATAAACTATATACTATAAAAAAAGGGCAAGCAAACAAACAAGCAAGCAAGCAAGGAAGGAAGGAAGGAAGGAAGTAAAGTAAACAAACTCATAAAACATATAATCTCTTGGTGTATTTTTTTTTTCTCTTTTTCTTTTTATACGGCTAATCTTGGTTGAATAAATCTTTTGGAATCATCATAATCAATTGGTTTAGAAGCTAAAACATTATTAGATTGATCAATCATAAATTTCTTGAAATATTCATCAACTTGTTTCAATCCATCAATTGAAAATGGAACCACTTTAGCCACATGAGAATCTGGTCTAATAACAAGAATTACTCCATGTTTAGGATCAATACCATAATCATCATACATATTGATTTTACCTTCATGATAAGTATCACCTTTACCAGAATATAATTTCCAATAATCACAACGATGTTTATAATCTAATGGATGAGTGAAATTTGGGAAATCAAAAATTTCAACTTCATGACGATTATTATTATGAATAGTAATTATATCAATAACTGAATCTTGGAAAGCATTTAACGGAGTAAATTTTTTCAAAAAATTTTTGGAATCATCTAATAAATCTTGAAATGAATGTAAAATTTCTAAATTGTTAGGATATTGTTTAATATCTCCTGGGAAAATTAATACTCTAAATCTACCATCAGATGAAAGACGATCAGCAATATGAATTGGTCTACCATCGGCTTGACTAATCATTTTGACACTATATAATCTTCGACCAATAGGGATTTTGGGGGCCAATTTATTCATAACCATCAAACCATCACCATCACCATCATCATTCTTATCCTGTTTCAGTTTCAGTTTATTGATCAATAATGAATCCTCATAATCAACAATTGTTCCTGAAGCAAATTTATTACCTTCAAGATAAACTTGATGGAATTCATCCATATCAACCCCATCTAAAATATCAGAATTAGGAATCATTGGTTTACCACTAAACAAACGAGATAATTTATGATCAAAAGCAATCAAATCACGAGCAACTTTTAATCTTTCCAGTTGATAAGTAGATAATATTTCTTGCTTGGCTAATCCTTTACAAACCAAAGCCAATTTGAATCCAAGATTATAAGTATCTTGCATAGAAACATTCATTCCTTGGCCAGCTTTAGGAGAATGAGTATGACAAGCATCACCAGCAATGAAAACACGATTATTAAATTTTGAAAATTGGGGACTAACTCTTTGTCCAATTTGATAACCCGTATACCAACTTAAATCAGTCATTTCAAGGGTATAAGGTTCAAAAATCTTTTGAGCTTGTTTAAGAATTAATTCAGGAGTGATTTTGGAACGATCGATTCTACCTTTAGTTTTGGCTTGAGTATCATCCACATTCCCAGTAAATTTTTTATTATCAGTTTTAGTGGCAGGATCTCTTTCAACTTCTTTTAATTGAATATAAAACCGAACTAAATCATTTTCACGTGGGATAACCATAACGGATCCAGAATCTTTCAGATGAATAGCACAACGATTTCTAATATCTGGGAAATTAGTAATTGGAACCATATCTAAAACCCCCCAAACAAAATCAGTTTGTTCTCCTTCCATATCAATATCTAATTGTTTTCTAACCCAACTATGAGCACCATCACAACCAACAACATATTTTGTATGAATGATTTCACAATCTTCTTCTTCAACCTCTCCATCTTCTTCTTCTTCACTGGCAGGTTTTTCTTTATAAGATTTATCTTGATCACCATCAAATTGACGGAAAAGTCCATTAGCAACGTTTTTATTACCATACTGTTCTGGTCTGGCTTCTTCCGATGATACCTTGACAACTTTCACTTCAACAGGATAATCATCAATATTGGACTTACCCTCATTTTCTTCTTTGACGTTGATTGAAACTGGCAAGAGTGGTCTTTCAATTTGAATTTTCCCTTCTGAAAAATAATCAATAGAATCAACAAACCATTTTTCAATATTACCTTGATGAATCACTGATTGAGTAAATCTTGAAATCCCGGGGATAGTATCAGCAACACGAGAATTTCTTTCCAATTGTCCATTAGAATTAGGTGACCAAAAACACATTTCAATCATATGATTAGCCATTTTCCAACTTTGATTTAAACTAGCAAAATCAAAACTCAGTTCGGAAAATGATTGGAAAATTTCTAATGAACGACATTGTAATCCATCAGCTTGACCAGTGAAAATTTCATTTGAACGTTTATCAATGATTCGAAATGGAATGCCACATCTTGATAACCATGTAGCACACATTAATCCGGCTGGACCAGCACCAATGATTAATACATCAGTTTCAGAATGTTTAACTGTCATATCGGTGTCTTGTTTGATTGTTAGGAATGTTTTAAAGTTTTTGTCTTTGTTTTTGTTTTGTTTTGTTTGATTGATAAATATTTCAAGAATTACATTTGAACAAGAAATTATTGGCTGATATTTATAGATCTGTATTTATGATATTTCCCAAATAAAAAGAAAAAGAAAAACCATAACCTTCTTTCCTACCCCACCGTGTATAAGATAAGAGAAGATTTTACCCCATACTTTGTTTAAAAGCAAAAAAAAGAAAACCTTATAACAACGATGTTTTGGTGATGTTTTGATGAATTTTGAGGAGGTTAGGTTTGTTTTTACCATTTTTACCTATTTCCGTTAAATAAGCATGGTTAGAAGAAGAAAAAGAAGAAGTGGAGTAGGATTAAATAATAAATAATAATAAAACTAACAATGGAAAAAAAAAAGGTGCAAAAAGAAAAATAATTAATGTGTGTGTGATGGAAATATGCACCTGCATTTCTTTCTCTATACACAAAACTTGCCTCCCCCCAAATAAAATATAAAGTGACTCCATTTATTAACCAATCCACCACCTTAAAAAAATAGCCTGGTTGTATGGTTATATGGGTTATGTAAACTTGGTATTGTCTCCGGAAAAACCAATTAATCAAGAATCACCACCACCATTACTAGTAAACTGTTATGTGATATTTCCGATAGAATATTATTTAAGCTTCTGATAATGATTAGATTTACTACTCGTATCCTGTGAATAAAGCTTATTTGTGATAAATGTGAACACATCCATTATAGCTCTATTTGGAGAATGTAAAAAACAGACTGAATTGCCAATAGTTGTTAGAATAGAGTCAGAGGTGAATAAGAAAAGGGTCTTTTAGTGGGAAACATCATAGTACTAGATATGGGAAAAACACATTTCCACCATTATATAGTTTTTTTTTTTGTAAAGAGAAATGGAGGTACGGCGGAAGTCACAGGAAATAGGTACAAACTCGATTGACATATTCTCGTACAATAATTTCTCCTCGCCTCAACTAGAGATCAATAACAATTTATAACTCAAAGCTAAATAAAGTTGCAATAGATCAAGGAAAAACAAAAAAAGTATATGTGAGTGTGTGGGGTGGAGGAAATGGAAATATTGAATAGTATCCTCCCTCCCCAATATAAACTATTGACAGCAACGGAAATGCAATAGAAGTCAAGAAAAAAAAAAAAGGCTGGGTACAACTCCGGATATCTTTAATATATGTATGTGTGATCATTTTAGGTTTATGGTGTGGTTACCCCAGTTTTTTTTTTTTTTTTCTTTCTTTCGTATTTGTCAGTAACCAAAAGCAAAGATCTTGTACATCCAAATCATCATTACGGAAAGGAAAGGATAATTTTTGTGAACCTATTAAAAAAGTGATTCATTTTTTTTTTTTTCCAATTTATCTGTTTTCCGATAGGTTTAGAATAATATATCCTTTTGCTCAAAGAGTTTGTAAATCCTGATATAGATAAGCGAATGCAAAACCCTTTGAAATCTTGAAATAGAATGTTGATTTTATGTGGTATAGATTGCATCTGCATAATTTATATGTTTACTGGGTTTACTGGTTTAGCATAAATAAAAAATGGTCTGGTTTTAAGGGGACCCCTTTAGTTCCTGTTGGCGGGAAAACGAATCAAATTGCACCCTGGTATTTTCAAATAATATAATAATATTAATAGAGTATTTCCTTTGAAAAAAAATAATGTGCATAATAAATAATAAATATAATATGAATAAATATAATCTAACTCTACTTGTTCTAACAAGAAAAAGGAATGCCAATGAAAACATAACAACGGGATATTTCTCTTTAACTGTTTAACGGGAAAAGGAGGTAGGTAGGTTATTGGTTTGGTTTTTTCTTTATATTTCACGAGGTCCAAAATAATCTAATTTAACAGTAATATTTCTATCTTTTAAATAATCTTCAATCATTTTCATATAAGTTCTTGGACCAATCAAATAAACATCATCTTCAGGAACAATAAAATCCAAATCTTCTAAAGTTAATGAACGTCGATAAAATTTATCAATAGGATCAATGGTTCTTCCACGAGATAAAAATTCCACCACTTGAAATCGATCACCATATTGTAATTTATAACTTTGAAATAATTTCCCAAATGATCGAGAATCAGTTGATCGATTGGAATATAGTAATTTCACTTGTCTTCCTTCGGTTAAACCAGCTTCAATCATGGGTAATAATGCTGTGACTCCATTACCACCAGCTAAAAACACTAAATTTTTCAGTGATGATTCATATACACAATCACCACATGGTGGACCAGAATAAACAATATCACCAACATTTATGTTATTATGAATATAATTAGAAACTTTCCCACCAGGAATATATCTTACTGTGATACGATATTCATTATTTTTAGGATATTCTGAAATTGAATATTCTCGAGTTATTTCATGTTTTTCTCCTGGTAACAACCATCTCATACATAAATATTGACCTCGTTTAGGTTTAGGAATAGGTGAACCATCTACTGGAGTAATATATAATGATTTAACATCTGAACATTCACGTTGTAATCTTGTCACTTTGAATTGTTTGAATCCATACCATGGTTTTTCAACGTATTGTTCTGATTCTAATTTAATTAATAAATTAGCTAAATTTTGATATGCTAATGTCCAAGCTTCAATGAATTCATCATGAACTAATTGTTTTGGAAATAAATTAATAATGACATTAATTAATACTTGTCCCAATTTAGGATAATGTTCCGGTTTAACTTGTAATCCAACATGTTTAGAAGCAATTTTTTTAATAAAATCAATCATGGGAGTTAAATCTTGAATATTTTTAGCATATTGTATTAAAAAATGAATCATGATTCGTGGCTGACGTAATAATTTTTGATGAGTTTCATTGAAAAATGGTTTAAATTCAGGATTTTGTTTTAATAATCGTTTATAAAATTTCTCAGTTAATTGAACGTCAAGATGTTCTAATATAGGGACCGAATCAATAATGATTTGAATATGTTCTGGTGTTAAAGGTTTACTTTCAAAATAATTATTGATAATACTAGCACTAGCAACAGTCATCTTGTTATTGTTATTGTTATTTGGTTAATTAATGAATAGGGAAATGAAATAGAAATAGAAAAAGGGAAGAAGAACTTTTTTTTGAAAAAAAGTGACGAAATGAAAGAAAGAAAAAGGGGATAAAGAAACAAGTTTATATTAATATATCTTATAAATGAACAATTTTTTTTGAAAAAAACAAGTTTTAGTTAATTAGTTAGTTTGTTAAATTAGTTATTGTTTTAATATTGATCTATTTTGAATCCAATCAATCAATTAATCATTTTTTGGGTTTATTGAAATTTTTCTTTTTTTTTTTTTTTTTTCTTATCACAAAATTGAACTAAGAATGAATAACTAAGAAAAATAAATCAAATCAAATTGATCAAATGAAATCAAATGAAATGAAAGGACAAAAAATGCTCATTGTTGTCGATTTTGTGTATTTGAAGTTTTTAGCAGTAAAGTAAAGTAATAAAGAGAATAAAAGAATAACAGCAGCAAAAAGGAACAAAGTGGAGGTAGAGGGAGGGAGGGAAGGGAGACACTAAATGAAAGAAAGAAAGGGAATTTACATTTGTTATGTAATTATTCAATTCATATTGTAATTCCAGGCGGGCTTATGACATATTACCTCTACAAATTCTCCATTGTGAATGAGATTCAAACCAAAAGAGGGAAAATGTGTGTGTATGTGTGGGTTATACACCCATCCTCGCCTCGAATTGCTCCACATTTCAAAGTATAAACAAAAAAATCGTACCATAATCTGTGAGCTTCTCTGGTACTGAGATCCCATAACCTCTCAACTTGAAACCAAGAATTAAAGTTACACTTCAAAGGAAATGAAGATAAAGTTCTGGTGTTCTTCCCCTAGCTAAACAGTAAAAACAACAGCACAAGCAACACTAGAACACAAGATAGTTGCGTAGCCTCAAAGGATATACAAGAATGTATAGTATAACATTTGATTTATTTAGGTAGTAGTAGTAGTAGTAAAGAGGTGTAATTTGTAGAGAATGGAATGTTTTGTAAAAGTTATAATCAACTTACAGAATTTCAGGTTTCTTTTTTTTATTTCTTTTCATTTCTTTACTATTCCAAATTCAGTTAAATTGCCACATATACGAAGATTGGCATTATAAACTCTTTATGAAACTCATTTTCTATTTAACATTTGATTCTAATTCATTTTTAAAAACCCTTCTCGATGTTTCAACTCAAAAACTTGTAGATAAAACTTGTGGTGATAGGACCAAATATCAAAACAAACAATAGAGATAAATATATATATAGAGCTGTATAAACTTAATTTTTTTGGGAGGGGGGGGGGTGGTGAACAATTGTTAGTAAAAGTTTCTTTTTTTTTTTTTTCAGTACAGTCTAAATTTGGTGATTAGACATTTTGCATAATATTCCCTCTTCACTTTTCACTTCTTCTTTCTTCCTCCTATAATGAAATTTGGAATGTTATGACTTATCACATACTTTATTATTATAGTACAGGCGTATATATAGACAAGAATGATAATATTATTACTCAAAGTTAAAGTCAAGTAATCTATAACATGTGGTACCACAAAAGAAAACTTACGTTAATGTCTTGATTCTAACCGAAATCAGTAGTAGATAAACAATTGTAAAGTCTAGATTTGTTATAGTGGGGGGCAAACTAACCGAGAGAAACTAATATTAATTATTGTCATTAACCAACCAACCAACTAACACTTGACTATAATTAAAACCAATCCTACGTACTCAAATTGCGTTTCAACATTTTGTACTTTCTTGGAAAGATCACGTTTTCGTTGTTTAATTGGTATTTTTGTTTCTCACAATATGCATAAATTCAATTCAAAAAATTTCTTGTTTTATTATGTTTTTTGACGAAGTGAAAAGAAAAAAATAAACTGCATATACATATTGTAATATACTAACCATTAACCAAGACATGAGCACAATATCAACAAGATCAACAACACTTTTGGGGGAATTTTGAAACGTTTGTAACTACTGTTGGTTGGTTTCAAGTTTTTGTTTTTTTAAATAAACTTTATTTTATAAATTTTGATTAAATAAACTACTTAGTAATGTATATGTAAAATTTTAATAACTATGTCTACCTTTTTTTTTTTGTTCACTACAACTAATATTTGAAGAAATTGAAATGAAAAAAGTCAAGAAATGTACAGAGTAATGAAAGAAACAGAACTCATACCAATTTTGTTTCAACTGCAGTTGTTTGAGTGCTTTTTTTTTTCTTATTTCCTTTTGTTCTTTATTTCAAGAGCAAAATCCTTGGGTCCACATCTACAAATTTACATTATGATCACATCAAACATAAAAGAGGTACATATATGTACAATCGCGACAACGGTGATTTTGACAGTTATAGAACAACAAAGCTTTTCTTTTGGTTATGGGCCCATGACCACCTCTAGTTTGAGCATGATGATGATCACTGTTATTGAATGCATAATTAATTGACGTCAAATTTCTAGTTTTCAATTTTGTGCAAGAAAAAAAGGGCATATTGTCAAAAACCTCAAAAAAAAAAATACTCATAACTTATAGGAAACATAATTTATGGGAAACCGTTGAAACCAAACTACTCGGAATTAATCTACAATCCAAGTAGTACCTTGTTATGGGAATGCAAGTATATCGTCTCAGGGTTATTTCTTTTCTTTGTGTAGAAGCAACAAAATGACAGTTTTATTTGATGCTTGTGAGAAGACTCTACAGACTAAACTAAGTCTGGTAGGTGCACATTTCACTGTTGCGATTTATTAAGATAATTTGGTTAAATCAATGTAAATATAATATAATATATATATATATATTTCTAAATATATTATGTACTTTTAATTTAAATGGTATTTTAATGAAATTTAAGAATCGAATCGAAAAAAAAAAAGACAAAACAAAACAAAATATAAAAAAAACTTGAAAGAAAGCAAAAAAAGTATCAAACTATAAAAAAAAGCCACTCCTTTCAAGTAAGTAAAAACTAATCAAGCAACTAATATTTTAATATTTTAACTTTATTCCACCCCTTCATCTTAGGTCAAGGCAGAAATACTGGAAGCAGAAGTATATTTGACTTGAGCCAAAGAAATTTCATTATCATCCAAATCATAAACAATATAAGCTGATCTCAAAAAGTTATCACCAAGAATGTTAGCATCATTAACATCGAAAAGTAATTGACATTTATCATATGGTTGACCATCATCACCTTGTAAAGAAGCAGCAAATTCGGAAGCTGGAACGGAAATTTTAGCATTTTTACTAAAATTGAATACAACATCCCCTGACAAATTACAATCAACTTCATAGAATGAATTACCATTGGAATCTTGAGTTAATTTACCATTGAAAGCTTTAATGATTTGATCAGCAAGATCTTGTTGCAAATAAGTAATGGTGGTACCTGAATCCACAAGAACATCGACATTATCAGTATTGATGGTTTTACCAGAAACTTCAACTGAACCCAAACTAATTCTTAATTCACGATCAGAAGTAACTGGTAATGCAATTAATGAACCACTATATTTAGCATTATCAACCCCACCGAAAATTATTTGTCCCGTGGCAGCATCTGGAGAATTAAGATAAAGTGAATAAGCATTCTTAGCAATGACTCCTTGTTTTTTTAAAGTGACAGGGACATTATCATAACTACCACCGGCTTCATTGGTTTTATAACCAACCCCTAAAATACCTTGATCAATTGAAGTAGAATCAACATCAGCTAAAACTTGATTTTTAATCGAAACACCACCAAATCCAACGGTATCCTTATATAAAGTACCTTGAGATGAAGATCCATCACCATAACCAATTTTGAATGGAGTATTCAAATCTTGTGAAGCTGATGAACCACTTGGATCATATGTCCCCTTTTGTTTACAGAAATCTGCAGTTTGATCACTATAAGTGACTTGACAATCAACATTAACATCAGGAACCCATAAATCAGATGATCCAGTATCAACAATAACATTAAGTTTTTGATTATTGGATCCAACGGTAATATCAGCAGCATAAGTGACTTGTTCATTGTGTAAAGTCACTGGGACAGCTTGTCTTTTGGAAGTTTTACCTTCTTGACCATTAGTAACTGGGAATGCTTTAGGAGTTTTCACAACACTGAAATCTAAAGCAACGAAACCAGCTGATCTTTTGGTTGTTGTTGGAGTAGCATCGACTAATAAAGCAATAGCAAGAGCAATGAAAATATTCTTTAAAAACATTGATAAATGGTGATGTTTAGTGGGTTGTTGTTATTTGATTGATTAATTGATTGATATTATTCAAATTTTCAACAACCAAGAGGAATCAACTATCCTTTTATACTATTCTTTTTTTTGAAATTAGATATCTGAACAGATTAAGAACTAGCTTATTGTTCTTTTTCATTCTCCTTCTCGTACCCTTTTCTTTTTAGATGTTTATTGTCATTGCTATAAATTGTGGTGTTCTTTGTTATCGTTTTACTATGAATGTGGTCTATATTTTTTTAGTTTGATGCCGTTTATTCAAATGCATTTCATTCAATTCAATTCAAATCAATTCAAATCAATTTAATTTTAACTTTATCAATTATAGACTAAATTTATCAATATTACCCGTTTCACTTTCTGCCCCCCTCCCCCGGTTTCCCCGATTTCCAGGTTTTGTTTACTAAAATTTAAAAAATAATTTAGTTCTTTTTTGATGAAAGAAAAAGGGAAATAACTTCTTCATTTCATGATTGGAATTAAAACGCACGCGTGAATTATTGGTACTAGAAAGGTTAAAAGTTTAGTCTAATGTATTATTTTCTGTTTTAGTTGATGCATTAAACACCTTGAACTTTTCTCCATTATTATTTTCGAAAAATTAGAACAAGTCAAAAAGCAAAGCAAAGCAAAGCAAAGCTAGCTTATTCCGATAATCATTATTTCTATCGGAAATCTAATGTTGTTGTCACCGTATTGGTTGAAATCAATTTTGTGTTTTGTGGTGCCGTGCAAGTTTCTATCTCCTCCTCCTCCTATTCCTTCTCCTTATGGCTTGTTGTTGACAGGCAACAGGAGAGGTTATGATTTGAAATTTGTGTTTGTTGACGTTTCAAGTCAAACTAAAACTACTTTTTTGGATTGAAATTATAATTAAATGATGCTTAGAATGATTCTGGATACCAAGAAATTGAAAAAAAGTGTTTTTTTGTTTTAAGGGGTAACACATTTGATTTGAATGTGTCAAAATAATCTGTCAAAAAAATAAAGTCAAAGTTCCAAGGGGAAAGAAAATTTGAAGTTTTTACTTGGCAATATTTAAATGCTTGCAAAAAATCTAGAAGTCAAAGTTAAAGTTAGAGTTGAAAAGATCTATTATTCTTCTTCTTTTTTATTCATTGATAGAAGTTATTAAACAATAGTTTTAATTATTGTTTAATTTCAAATCTTACCTATGATATGTAGTTGAAATTGAGATTTTCCTATTTTTACTTGTTTTTGATCTGTTTAGTAATAGTGATGGTGCCTCTATTGTTCTCATAATTATTGTTTGTAAGTTTTGTACCACTTTTCTTTTTTTTATCTTTCAATCCTTTCCCCTTTTCTATTCATTCATTCATGTATGTATGTGCGTGTGTATATCTTTATTCTTTTTGATGCCGTTCCTCTATCATATTGTTGTTTCAATATATAACCCGAACTACTTCAAAACGTCACCAAGAAGAAAAGATTTGAATAAAAACCATACTGTGTAATTATAAAAAATAATGGCGTCTTTCTATTTCTGATGTCATTGGTTAATATGAAATTCTACAATCAATCAATCAATGGAAATTAACAATTTTGTGTATTGTGTTGAAAGTTTTTTTTTGTTTGTTTGTTCGTTCGTTGATAATTCATATTTTAGATATATCCGAAACTCCACAATCAAAAATTGTTTCTCTTTAAAATATATTTTGCGCTTTTCTGCATTGACAAATTTCACAAATATGACGTTTTCAATTTTGTTTAGTTTTTATTTTTTTATTAGATTTTTAGACCCGAGGATAAAGACAATAATAATGGTGGACGTAATTTGAATGCAAAAAAAACTATATCCATAAGCCACAACAACAACAGAAACAACTACAATTAGTGTTTCTAAATAAAAAGCTGCAAAAAAAAAAAAAAAARAAAAACGAAAGGAGATCAGATCGAGATTCAGGCGGTCAAAGACATGTACATGCATACGTTACTTTTTTTTTCTTTTTGAAATTTCAGATCGGCCCATAAATTGACAACAACAACAACAACAAAATACTAAATAACAAAAAAGCAATTTCCACTTGTTAACCAACCAACATTGACTATGGCTATATCTCCATCATATGATATTGTTCTTATTATTAGAGAAGATTGACAGTTTTCCATTGGAGCGCAATTCTTGATTTAGATTTTATTGAGGATCCACATTTTTACGTTATCTGTCGTGTAATCAACAACAGACTAAAAAAAAAATACTTGAAAAAAAAACGCAAACGATTAATTATTTATGGTGCCGTTTGTCCAAAGGTGTTCCACATTTTTCAATATACGTGATTATCATTTATCTATGTGTATAAACTAATTTTTAGATAAGAGTTTCTGTTAATGGAAAGAAAGAGCGGTATGCATGTGCGTGTGTGTTGGTCGTAGATCTTTTGACGTACTCATATCTATCTATCATTTCAACCACAACAACATATGCCACTTTTTCAAAAATTCTAAACATGAATTAGCAGAACTCTACAGTTGGACTCATATGGCTTTAAATTACTCTAGAAAATATGGTTACGGCTTTAAATTCCTTTTTTGTAAGCCAAAAATCAAAAACCAGTAACCAGAGTGGAGAATGTATATGTGTGATCACGTGATAAAAATCTTTGAAAATTATTTGAATTGAACGACCGTATGAAGAAATTAGATGGAAATCTGTATTGATAGAATATGGTAAAGAAGTAATTTTCAAGTAATGGAATATTTATCTTTTTATATGTTGGTTCTATTAACAAATCATATTTCATATTTTCTTTATTTTTCGTTAAAATTTTACCTAAAAAACTAGTTAAAAAAGTTCATTAAGCCAACATTGAGAAAATATTGATGTTCAGTGTATATAATAAGTTGGAATAATGCATTTTTCCCCTTACGCTACCCTGATTTCTATTTTTTTCAAAGCTTAAAACAGGCTTTTAAACTTGTACCGAAGCTTAACGTAAATTTGCAACAAATTCATGCATATTAAATATCTAACACATCATTAGTAATTTTAATTATGGCAATTCTTCCCCTCCGAGTTTAAACCTAAATCTACTCATAACAATAACAAACCATTAATCATACGATGTCACTTGAACTTTAAATGACCTAACTCTGAGAACTAACTTTATCGATATAACTTAATAACCATTTGGAAAACTAAACGGTTATTTCCGTAATTAGTGAGACTAACTTCTTGGTGTAGCAGCAACACCAAGACTAAATCACGGGAATAAACTTTTTTCGGGGTCTCTTTATTCCCGCGATTTGCCTGGTTAGCTATACACGACAACTTTATTACCGGAACTTGATTTCTTATTCCCGCAGTTTTTTAAATGCTCACTACAACAGTTACAATTAATGAACTCCCCCACAATAAAGACAATCAATCAATCAATGAATGTAGAATGTATTGCAAATCAAACTTGTAGAGTAGATGCTTAGTATTATTTTTAGCCCTCCTCCCCTGATTTGATCTGGACTTATCGCTACCGTTGAGGCTTCACTACAGAATTACGATCGTTCCCCAGCCACCAAGGAGAAAAGAATAATCACCTACCTACTATGTTTGTCAATATTCAATAAGACAATAGAACATAATCTAAAAAGCATGGGTTCATTTTGGTCTTGCATAATGCCCCACCACATGCCCAGCAACGCCCTATAGAGCAAATAAATTAACGAACGTTGGACGTGATCATTATACAGTCCTACATCAAGATGCATGTACTTGCACTCATAACGAAGACGCCTCAAACGAAAACTAAAATGTCCAGTTTTACCAAGAGGCAATACCATCTCAAACAAATCATGTAAAAACATACTGTATTGTCAGTTTTGATACTTAAAACAATAGAATATGCCTTTTCTTTTGACTTTTTCTCTTTTTTTTCGTTCTTATTCGTTCTTTTCTAATTTCGTACAACCGACAACATCGTATAAGACAAACTAATTGGTAATACCAACTACACTGCTCAATTGTTCAGTCAAGTTTAAAGACCGAGAGAATGAGACAAGTTAAAAAAAATGAGAACTAAAAAAAACCCAAATGGAGTATTTAGGTTAAAGCGCTCCGGCATTTTCCCAACTCCTCCATCATTCATTCATTCTTCTTCTTTAAATTGAATATTACACAAAACCGCGGAAAAAACACCTGATGATTTACTCAAAACAAATTCTCTTCCAATAGTAATCATTCCATTTGTGATTATTTTAACTATCATTTTCTGTATAAGTGTAAATTGGAGATGTTGTTTCAATTATTACCGTCGGGGAGCATCAGCGGGAAAACCATTAAACATGTTTTTTTCATGTACGTTTGTTTTCCTTTTTTTTGATAGTTTGTTCTTTTTTATTTTGTTTTAGTTTTTTCAAATCCATTATAAATAGAGATTTACTTCCCCATGATTTCCATAATTATTTTTAATTTTATATTCTTTTATATCACTATAGAATAGATAACTTTACTTTAGACAACTTTAGAACAGAGCAGCTAAACATGACAGTCGAATACGAAACCAAACAATTAACTCCAGCCCAAATCAAAATCATTTTGGATACCGTTCCAATTTTAGAAGAAGCCGGTGAAACATTGACTCAAAAATTCTATCAACGTATGATTGGAAATTATGATGAAGTTAAACCATTTTTCAACACCACTGATCAAAAATTATTGAGACAACCAAAAATTTTAGCATTTGCTTTATTGAATTATGCTAAAAACATTGAAGATTTGACTCCATTGACCGATTTTGTTAAACAAATTGTTGTTAAACACATTGGTTTACAAGTGTTACCAGAACATTATCCAATTGTTGGTACTTGTCTTATTCAAACCATGGTTGAATTATTACCTCCAGAAATTGCTAACAAAGACTTTTTGGAAGCTTGGACTATTGCTTACGGGAACTTGGCTAAATTATTGATCGATTTAGAAGCCGCAGAATATGCCAAACAACCATGGCGTTGGTTTAAAGATTTCAAAGTGACAAGAATTGTTCAAGAATGTAAAGATGTCAAATCCGTTTATTTCACTCCAGTTGATAAAGATCTTTTACCATTACCAAAACCTGAACGTGGTCAATACTTGTGTTTCAGATGGAAATTACCTGGTGAAGAATTTGAGATTTCTCGTGAATATTCAGTGTCAGAATTCCCTAAAGAAAATGAATATAGAATTTCTGTTAGACATGTCCCAGGTGGTAAGATCTCAGGTTATATTCATAACAATTTGAAAGTTGGCGATATTTTGAAAGTTGCTCCTCCTGCTGGTAATTTTGTCTATGACCCAGCTACAGACAAGGAATTGATTTTCGTTGCTGGTGGTATTGGTATTACCCCATTGTTATCAATGATTGAACGTGCTTTAGAAGAAGGAAAAAATGTCAAACTTTTGTACTCAAACAGATCTGCTGAAACTAGAGCTTTCGGCAACCTTTTCAAAGAATACAAGAGCAAATTTGGTGACAAATTCCAAGCCATTGAATACTTTTCTGAAGACAATAACACCGATGACAAGATTGTTATTGATAAAGCATTTAACCGTAAATTGACTACTGATGATTTAGATTTTATTGCTCCAGAACATGATGTGTACCTTGTTGGTCCAAGAGAGTTTATGAAAGATATCAAAGAACATTTGGGTAAAAAGAATGTTCCTGTCAAGCTTGAATATTTTGGTCCTTACGATCCTTAAACTATTTGTGGGGGGTGTATATCTTTAGATAGGAATGATCCAATTAATGAAAATCTAGTACATAGTATATAGTATTGCTTAAATTATAAAGTTTTTATGAATTTGAAAAAAATAAGACCAGTAGAAGTTAACTGACCAACTAAGCAGAAAGAGGGAGCTTAAAGTAAAGAGAATGTTGATGGTGATGAAGAAATCTTTACTGAAACAAGAATTGCCGATCTTTGCGGAATATTAAACGCGACTTCGTAAATCCTAAATCTAAAATGTTAAAGTTTTGTGTAATTACTATTAAAACAATACTCTCTAGACAAAGCGAATTGTCAGAATGATAATTGAGATCTCTTCGTGAGATTCGCGGCTTACATCATCACACCAAGTTCATTAATAATATTTTTATTACATTAAACACAAACCTCCCTACATACAATTCTAGAAATCTTCAACTTGTAAAATATACTTGGCATCATCAACCCTTACATCTTTCTTTTTGAAATTCTTCCATTCCGTTAATCCATCAATCTTGAACTTTAACTTATCATCAAGAACCAAATCCAAAGCCTGTTGACACCATTGTTGTTTGAAACTCAAGCCCGTTTCTTGGTGATAATTATAATTTGTCCAATTGTTCAATAAATTGCTTGTCCAAGAACTAGACCATGGATTTAATATACCCTCTTGGAAAGTAACTAAATGATCAATATCATAAGTTGGCTCACTGATATCGAAATTACATGCACTAACTAAGCTAGATCCATACTTTTTCGGTTTCAAAATCCTTGTCAAAAATGGTTCTTTGACATTCCCATTGAATAACTTCCCAAGAGAAGTGGAAATATTTTGTTTGAATGGTAAATTGATTTCTTCAATTTCATTAATTTTAGTACTAGTAGTTTGGAAATATTTCTTACATCCAATTAAATCAATAATCATATCCAATTTATAATCATTAATGTTTTTCTCATCAATTTTTTGTTGTTCTCCAACATCACCGTTATGACGAAGTGGTACTAATAATGCATTGATCACTTCACTAGCAAAAAAATTTGGTTTTTTGAAATTAACAGGAATTTTTTCCCCAGGGAAATACAATCCATCATTAAATAAATCAAAACTTATAATTTTAAAATCTCTTGTTTGTGAAGGATTGTAATATTTTTTTTGAAATTGATCAACAATACCTTCCATGAATTTCAAAGATTTCTCTCGAATAACTAAAATAAGCTTCATGTATTCAAGGTTTGGATACTCTATCAACAAGATTTGTAGCAATGTTAAGCCAAGGTTTATATCAGCACCATTAATCAAAATATTCGCCTCAGTATTTTTAGGATTCAAGTGTTGAAGCAATTGTTTGGAATGATTGTACAATAAGGGGAAGGAACACAACTTTGCCAATGGAGGAAGTGTACTATGTGGTTCAGAATTTTTGCGACTTGTTACTGCAACCTCGTATTTGCTATCTTCTTCTGGGGTTGTTGATGACTGTTCGTCTTCTTCAATTTGAAAATCTTTTCCGACTCCTGCAGTATTTATATTGATATCAACTTGGTGAAGCTTATTCAAAGTTTCTTCATCAACTTTTATCAAAACATCACGATTAGGGTAAATCAATTGACTTGATGATAATGATCCACGTCTTGATGTAGGGTCTATTAACCCAAAAACATAATCTCCAACAGAATAGTTCTTGGCCATAGACGAACCAACGTTGGTGATAACCCCAGAGAACTCATATCCCATTCCAACTTTGACATTACTAAGATTCAACACATACTGATTAATCTTAGCATAATCCAATGCGTTCAACCCTCCAAATTTAATATCAACAATGACACTATCGGAACTTGGTGGTAAATTGATAGTGGTATAATGAAATTGTAATTCGGTTTCTTTATTCTGCACGGAAATATTCTTGACATCGAAAAATTTCAATTTACTCAAATCAGGCAAGTCTTTTAATCGGAATCTACTATTTGGTACTGGATTATGATTGGCATTTTTATCAATGATTGGTTTGGGATCAATTTTGGAATTTCTCTTCTCCAAATATGCCAATTCAGCTGGAATTTTATGAAATGGAGATGACTTCAATTTAATCTCTTCCTTTTGTTTTAAAACTTTGTGATGTTCTTTAAGATCTTCTTCAGGGGCAGCAGCGAATCCAACTGATTTCTTTTTAGGTTTAGTATCTTGTGATACTTGAGGCAGTTGAGTGGGTGATTGTTGACTTAATGAAATATCAACTTCAGAAGTGTCTGATTCGGACATGTTGCAACTAGTTTATCAATCAAATTTAAAAAGAAGAAATAACCAATTTTGGTATCCTTTAAAAGGGGTAAACTGAGAAAAAAAAGACGAGAAATGGATTAGTATATATTAAGTGATAATGATGATTATATTATATTATATGTGCTTGGACCGAAATCCGATTTAGACAGTAGAACCAAAAAAAAACCGCTCAAACTTTAAGCCATAAAAACCTGCTAAAGTGCGTGTGAATTGACTGAGTGATTTTATAACCGAACTTTCCTGATCCGGTGCCATGACATCTATCAATTAGTCGCCTATCCCATGTATAGGGCATTGTGGTACAAATTCATTACATGATCAATGATACAGCAATTGTTTATTAGATAGTGATTTTAGCTATGATTGAAAGTGATTAAAGGCAAATTTGGTCACGTGAAGAGTACTTTATACGACATAACATATCTGAATATAAATAAATACTTTCTGATATAAGTGAAAAAAATAATTGAACAAACAAACTGGAAGTATAAGTCCTTTTTCATGCTGATTTGGTTTTCCCCATCATAAAGCTAAAACCTTATTGGTCGATGTAGTCCCGGGGCATTAATCCCATTTGTCAATTGAATTGCTTCCCCTTTTTAATTTTTTTTTTGTTACTACTCGCTCCCTAGTCTACCCCATCTCGGACCTAGCCCAGCTCCCACACACACGCACCCACCCACGATACGGCACACATACACACAAACAAAAAATGATCAACGATAACTTGAAATTGTTGAATTATCTCTTTGCAGAGTTTAAACAATCATTTCTTTTTCTAATCCACATATTCATTTATAAGTCTGCCATAAAATTTATACATGTCAACACGCAGCAGACAACTCCTACCACCAAGCTTGAGTTTTGTACGTCATGTTTCACAAACAGTTACATTCACAGCAATGGATATATCATCCAGTGGTGGCTTTTCCCATAAACAACCATCAAAAGTGGGGAAGTTGATTGTTCCTATTCTAAAAAGCCCTTCTCACTTGGGTCATTCTAGTAGTCGAGTCAATCGTTTGTATAACGAAGACAAGTATAGTGCTAATTTGTTACAAGTCAAAGAGTCACAGATATTTAATTTTAGTATTTTTGATGGCCATGGGGGTGATCAATGCTCGACGTACTTGGCAGAAAACTTATCACTGGCATTAGAGGACCTGGACCAATTGGTTGAGAATGATAACGACCGTCAAGAATTGTTCAAAAAATACGCCAAGAATGTTGGTGGATATTGGAAACGGTGGTATAAACACCGTGATAACACTGTTGCAAATTGGGAGAAGGAACGAATAAAATTAAAGAATTTTCTTTCTGATGATTTAGCAACAAGAGTGCCTCTTGCGTTTTTGAATGCCGATTACAACTTTTTCAGTAAAGAACAGAAATCAGGTTCAACATGTACGTCAGCACTAATTGAAACCATTTATTCCAAACCAGGAACCTTCCAACCGTTTTTTGAAAACTATTATTTCAATAGACACACCATTTCCAAGTTAAGTATTGGTCATTTGGGTGACACTAGGGCTATTGTAGCGGACAAGAATGGGTTGGCTCATACACTAACCACTGACCACCATCCACTGAACCCAATCGAAGCTAAAAGGTTGAGAAAATATGCAGCAAATTTTTTTATGACAGACTCCTTTGGAGAAGAAAGGTTTGTTGCATTAGCAAACACACGTGCTTTTGGTGACGTTGATTATAAAGAGGTCGGAGTGACAGCAGAGCCTGATTTCAACCAGTATATAATTGGTGATCTGGACGCCATCAAACAGTTTTTAACTCCTGATGAAATCGAGAAATACACTATAGGAGGATTAGGTGGAGATGAGAGTTTCCTTATTTTGTGCAGTGACGGGGTAACTAATATATTAACTGATCAGGAAATCGCTGATATTGTGCTCACACATGTTAATTTGAAAGGTCAAACTGTGGCCACCCCACAATATTGTGCAGAGCAAGTTATCAAATTTGTTGAGTTTGTGGGAGGTGATGATAACGCGACATGCTTGGTCATAAGATTGAACGGTTGGGGTAATTGGCCAATTATAGATAGAACGGGAGAGTTAAGACAAGCAAGACTTGATGATTACAATCCAAGAGGTGCACGCGGATAAAACTCTACCACTTCACACACAATTAAATTGTTGTGTTTTTGTTTTCATTTTTATTTCCCAATTATTTATTATCATTCCATTATTATTAGAATAAATATATAAAGAAATATATATATACAAGTCATAAACACAAACAAATCCAAACCAGTTTCCCTCTTTCTCTTAATTCTTGGAATATTTATACATGAATCTCTTTCTTGTTTGAGCAAACTCACCCAATTTTGAGCCTACCATGTCGTCTGTCACTTCCAACTCGACATATTCTTTCCCGTTATGCACTTCGAATTTCAAACCAACAAACTGTGGAATAATTGTACAGTTTCTGGCCTTTGTTCTTATAGGAGTTTTATTCTTGATTGCATTGGCAACAGGTAATGGTACAATATGTGGTCCCTTCCAGACAGAACGAGCACCTAATCTTGTTATAGTTGGTATCATATTTCGGTAGCTAGGGAGTGTTTGAATCTATAGGTGAAGAATCGAAAATTTTTTTTTTCGTAACATTTTTGACTTTGGGTGTTGGTTGGTTAAGTGCGTGAAGGAGAAAAGAAAGATTTGTTGAAAATAACTGAGATGCATAAAGTAGGCCGCTCTTACATAGAAAAAAACTACGATCTCATCTTGAACAATTTTCAATTGTACAGTTGTTTTCCTCCTTTTTTTCTTTAAAGCAAACTGAACAACTTACATGGGATTGATAAATTATGTTTAGTCAGAGATATGATCCTTTAGCAGAAGAGAATAACGGCAGTCGACCAGCCGATTCTGGATTTGGCGTGAGTCTAAAGAAAAGAAAATTAAGTGATGATGAGAGTTCTGATGAGGAAGAAGAAGAGGAAGAAACAGATGAGTCTGAACATGAATCTTCCCAGGATGAAGATATCAACGAAGAAGAACCAGAAGAAGAAGATGAAGATACCAACAAAGTTGACGACAACATGGAAATTGATCTGCAGCCAGAAGTAGATCCAGATTATATTCACAAACATCAAGCAATTTTCAACAAATTCAAACAGTCCACAGAATCAGAAACAATTGAACAAGACAAAGAAGAAGACGGAGAAGAGGACGCAAATATTGAACAACATAGTCTTGTCCCATTACCACAACCAGCATTGCCAAGAGATCGAAAACTATCATCTGTGTCAACTCATACAAAGAACCTAGATTGGTTAACTAAACCGCAATATGCTTCACCACTGGATAAAAAGGCTTTCACAGATTTTAAATCATCGTCATTTATGATAAAAAATTTGGAAAAAATGGGATTTACTGAAGCATTTTCCGTACAAATAAGTGTTCTTAATATGATGCTCCCAGAGATCGAAGCACAAAAACTAAAACCAGATCGTGTTGGTGATATTCTTGTTAATGCATCTACTGGGTCAGGTAAAACTTTAGCGTATCTGATTCCCATAATTGAAAGTCTATACCGAAGAGTAGTTCCAAGAGTGAGGGTGATTATATTGGTTCCGACAAAACCTTTAATCAATCAAGTCAAATCAACATTATTACAACTCTCGAGTGGAACCAATTTACAAATTGCAGCATTGAAAAATGATGTATCTATAAATGACGAAAAAGATCTGTTAACCAAATCTGTTCCTGACATTATAGTTAGTACGCCAGGTAGACTTGTGGAGCATTTGCTTAATGATTCTATCAATTTATCAAGCTTGCAATATTTGATAATTGATGAAGCTGATAGATTATTGAACCAAAGTTTCCAAAATTGGTCGAATGTGTTATTAGATAAAATAGATTCACAAATCAACATTGCAGAAGTTTGGAAATTATCAGTGCAGAAATTGGTGTTTTCGGCTACATTAACAACAGATGCCGGGAAATTATCAAGTTTGAAATTTTATAATCCAAGGTTGATAATTGTTAATGATTCCAAACAATTGGTTAATGAAATATTCACTGTTCCCGTGACATTATCTGAATTCAAAATTCATTTGGGTGTGGCAAAGAATTCATTGAAACCATTAATTTTAACCAAATTTTTAATATCAACAAACAAGTTGTCTAATGTGCTCATATTCACCAAATCTAACGAATCATCAATCAGATTAACTGAATTGTTAACCAGCTTATTTCAAAAACTTTCTATCAATTTAAAGATTGCCTTTATTAATTCAACAAATAACAGAACATCAATCCGTTCTAAAATACTAAAACAATTTAGTAACCAAGAAGTTAACATTTTGATCACTACTGATTTAATTGCCAGAGGTATTGATGTGGCATCTATCACCGATGTCATCAACTACGACTTACCAAATTCTTCCAGAGAATATGTTCACAGAGTTGGAAGAACTGCGAGAGCCAACCAAGTAGGGTATGCATACAGTTTCTGTTTTGGTAAGGGAGAAAATAGTTGGTTCAAAAAATTAGCCCATGAAGTGAGTCGAAGTAAAGAAGTTGAAAACGTGGACTTGAATGTAAAAGAATTAATATCCGACAGAGACGAAGAGATTTATCAACAAGCATTACATGAGTTACAACAACAAGCTAAGAAATAATTGATTATATATGGAAATTTATCCTATAAATATAGTTACATATTAAAGAACTAAGCAACAATATAAATCCAGCTATATCTTGCCAACCAACAAAGTAATAACAAATTTTGAGTGCCTTTGGGACGAATTAACTTTTCATAGCTAGATAGTGAGCCATTGCCTCTACTTGGGTGGTCTTTTTAGACGGGCTATGACCTTTCGATGAAGGTTTCTTCTTTAGCTTTTGACCTAAACTTGTGGCCTTTGATTTTATACTTGCTAGCGTCGAAGTAGTGGATTTTATTGATACGTTGGCGGAATCTGTTTTCTTCAAGTCTGACATTTATTATGAATTGTTTGTTAGAAGTGTAATGGAGGGGATATGATTTACTATACGTACCCACAAAAAAGTAAGTGAATTCAACTCCCTATTTATAGGACTGGATAATTGATACTCCCCCCACCTCATTAGTCAGCAAAAGGCAAGCTGCGAATTATGGATTGCGAAGTTTTCTCTATTTGCTGTTTAATCTAGATTCTCGTAACCATTAGCTTCTACATGTATTCTTTATATTTTCATAGCATTTTTAGTTTGTTATTGTTTTGCAGTAATATTGATGACTAATTACTTTTTTTTTGGTGGTGTTGCTATTGTTACAGCCGTAGATTTGTTCTTTTTTTGGTGTGTGGTTGAAGATATTAAATCCGTGTGGAATTCACATACACGGCCAAAGTAGCCCCCCTTTCCCCCCACCTGCAATATTAGTAGAAACTCTGACTCATATCAATAATAGGTCATATACAATAACAAAAGAATTCGTAAACATTATTAAAATACAAAAAATGACTAACTACTTAAACATGCTTTTTTTGGCAACTCTATTTTTCCTCTTTGTTGACCAAAATGTCCTCAACGTTTTCTGAAACTGGTTTATTATCAACAGCTTCAAATAAACCGTGTTTGTGGTTTTCATGGAAAACTTCTTCAGTTTCGTGTTGCACACGTTTCATAAGAATATCATGTGCTCTCCAGGCAGGTAATTCTGGACTAAATAATCTATCCATATCTTCCAAGGCAATACCTTTTGTTTCTGGCAAGCAGAAGAAAAGAAATGGGATGGTGGCCACTGCCAAAGCAGCGAAAAAGAAATAAATACCATAATCCATGGCACGAATCATGTTGGTTGTGAATCTTGACATGATAAAGATCGGCACCCATGACATAGCGGCATTTATAGCTTGAACAAAAGATCTGATATTTTGATCAAACACTTCACTGCCAACAACAAATGGACCTCCTGACCAGGCTAAGATAAATGAAGCAATCCAAATATACATCATAGCAATGGCAGCTTTGCCTCCTGGACCGGCCAGAACACCTGGTTTTGTAGGATCGTTCAATTTCAAGTATGCACCAATGTACCAAAAACAAAGTGAACAAACAGTAGACGAAGCCATAAATGCCTTTCTTCTTCCAACTGTGTCGACAATAAACAAAATGTAAATGAATGTACAAATAAACTTGACAACACCAAACATACCCGTTGAAAATAATGAAGCATTGGTTCCCTTAACACCTAAACCTTGGAAAAGAATTGGAGAATAGTAATTGATAGATTGAATACCCAAAAAGTTACAAACAACATAGATGGTCATGGTGATTAACAAACGACGCAAGACTAGTTTATTGTTGAAAAACACTTCATAAAATGGATCCATGATTCCAAGCCCGATTTTCTGTTTTTGTTCTTCAATGGATTCTTTGACTTGATTGACTTCGTAAACAATATATTCATCGTCCTCTGGTAATTGTCTGAACCAAGTCAAGTTCTTGATGGCTTCGTCATATCTACCAACTTGCATTAACCATCTAGGAGATTCCTTCATGAAGATACTCCCAAGTAAAAACAACCCACTAGGAATTAATTGAATAGCAAACGGTATGTACCATTGTCTTTTACCTTCAGGAATATGCGAGTCAACCCCATAGTTGATCCAAAACCCAACAAGATCACCAACTCTCCAACCAATCTCGTAACTACTGGTTAATTGACCTCTGATTGCTGGCGGGGCAATTTCCGATATATACACCACTGTCAAGTTAGTGGAAAACCCAACTGCCACACCTGCCATGACTCTACCAGCATAGATGGGGCCCAACCCGACACTTGAGTTTGCAGCCAACATGATACCAGACCCAGCAGTAATTAAAAATGCAGCAAAGATTAATGGAATACGTCTACCAAGATAGAATGAAAATGGATAAGAGAACAAGGCCCCAAAGAAACAACCAGCATGGAAAACCGAGATGACATTGGAAATAATAAAACTAGAATGAGCTGACTTGTCAAGACCAAACTCGTTTTTAAAAGAATCTAAGGCAACAGTACCACCGATAAACCCACCATCATACCCGATGATAATGGCAGCAGCAGATGCCATAATAGCAGTCATATAAATTCTATAATTATAAACCTGTGGTGGAGTTGGTCTATCTTCCACCTTTTCAAACAAGTTTTTCATTTTAAACCATGATTTCTTTTTTGGTTCTGATTTGGTTGGTGATGATATTTGTTCAATAGACTGGGAGCTTGTTGATGACATAGAATCCTGTTTGGTATGTGACTCGTATGTTGCAGTTGTTTTCTCGTCAGACATAATGATATTGATGATGTGCTTTGAACTGACTAGATTGTTTTGTTTGAATGAATGGATGAAAAAGAATGGAACAGATCAAACAACCCAGGATTGGGGGGCAGCGAAGACTCTATTTATACTTTTGAACCAGAGGTTATAGCTTTATTGGGGGATACAGAGGAGAAAGCGAAGAAGATTAAAAGATTTTCCTATTTTTTTTTTTCTTTTTTTAGTTTAAATGAATTTCGGGGTGTTTGTGTTATTAAATTAAGTAAATGTTTAGTATGGTTTTGAATAAATTTTTTGTTTCCATTGTTTCAGTGTTTAACTTTGCTGTGGTTGGCTTTGTTTGTGCAATTTCAACCCCATATACATATGTAATCCGTTCTGGTTAGGTTGTGACACTAGGCTGGCTAGAAGTTGATTGGATAAACTCTAATCTACAAATTTCAAACATATATTGTAAAACAAAGCCCCATCTCTTGAAAGGTTGATAACTCTAACCCGTTTAGCTTGCACGTTCTCTTTCGAAAGGAGTATTTGCAATTTGGTTATAATACTTGCTTTGGGGAAATTTAGTTGGTAGTTTTTGTTTTTTTTTTGGCTGACTTGGTCTGTTGGGGGGATCCCCCACAGAACCCCAAATTTTTTGGGGGATCTCTGCTCTGCTCTACTTTTCTGTTAACAATTATAGCACAAGATTGAATCAGGGGAGGAGGAGAGGTATATGGGGTCACACGTACTTGAGAAGGTAATCATTATTGTGAAGAAGCTGTTTATAAGCTGATTTTCTATCAGCACACCAATTAAGGTGATTTGTTGGTGTGAGTGATCGATGATACCAAGATCTGGACGGCTAGATCTCGGAACATCTTGGTTCTGACACGCTCGGAAAAATAATAAATTGCATCCAAAGTTTCGGGTGTGAATTCTCTCTGCTGCTCACATAAATGAATGATGTTCTCGCTAATTTGCAAATAATGTGGAGTAATGGTTAATGGAATCATTCGATTAAACTGAAATCTTTTGTGATCTAAAATACAAGGATCCCCCAGATTTTAACGTTTTCTGATGTGGGGGATCCTTATATAGGTGTAACGTGGGGGATCATTCACCACCCTCCACCACCAAGAAAAAAGAGAGATTATCGTAACGATCATTTCCGATCTGGTATGTTTTAGTTTGCTAATTATACCCCATATCCGTTTATTTAAAGGTGTGACAATCAGGAGTTGTTGCGGCTTTCTAAAAATGTAACCAGATACGAATTAAAGGTTGTCGATTTCTATCTGCTCTTTGTAAAAGGGTTAATAATTATTATTGGTGCTATGGCGGGTGTTGATTCTTGGACGTGTGCGACCAGCTCATTTTTCTTGATGGGTCCGAGATCAAGCCCGACGCGTGGCGAGGGAAAAAAAAATTTAACTCTATGTCTTTATTGTTCCCAGAACAAGGAAAGAAAGCAAAATAGCATATCGAACATAGATTCAAGTATGTTGCTATCCCCAACAATACTTTCCATTATCTTTAGACAAATCTATTTATGCCATTCTATTAGTATTATTCCTTACTGCCAATTCTAGTTTTCTGCTTTGTCTTTTTTTTTTTCTATTTTTTTTTCTTTTTCAACTCGCGTCATCATGAGAATAATTTGAAATTTTACAACAAACAACAACATTCAACGTTCACCACCACCCACCACTAGTAAACACAATGTATATAACCCCGAACCAATATGCAAAGACGTTCCAAGATATAAAACGCTCATCATTATCTCACTCCACCTGTAAACTTGTTATATTTGTTTCTTGCTTAGATGTGGATGCATTATGTGCTGCCAAAATTTTGAGTTTACTTTTAAGAAAAGAATTAATCCAATATCAATTAATTCCTACAACAGGATACTCGGATTTAAAATTGCATTATGATAAGTTGGATAGTGAGGTCACAAATATAATACTAATTGGATGTGGTGCCATGTTGGATTTAGAAGGATTTTTCGATGTCAATCCAGAAGAGTTTTTAGGTGATAATTCTACTACCAATGGCCACACAATAGATAACGACACTGAATTAGAACTAGATGCAGTGAAAACTGACAATTTTGCCTTGACAAGAAAAATCTATGTTGTAGATGGACACAGACCGTGGAATTTGGATAATTTATTTGGATCGGCCATGGTTGTTTGTTTGGATAATGGGTATATTGATGGGAACTTGAACGAAGAAAAGGAAGCATACAATGTGTTGGTAGAAATGAGTGATAGTGAAGACGAAGATGAAGATGAAGGGCACAACCAGAACAGTCATACTGATGATGACCAAGAGGGAGACAAAACTGATGCTGATGATGAAAATGACGAATCAAGTGTTTCAACATCACGCAAAGGAGTTAAATCCATCAATGAAGATAAGATTCAGACATATTACAACCAGTCATCAACAATAGCAAGCTCATGCTCGATAACAGTTTATGCATTAGTTAGTGCCATCGGTGAGACCAATGTTGACAACTTATGGTTAGGCATTGTCGGTGCCAGTGGATTTGATTGTTCTATATTTGTCGACGAAGTGAGGCGTTTCTCGACCGATTCTGGTATTCATATGGAACGTGGGACGTACCTTCCGTTGTTGCGACATTCTTCTCTTTACGATGCCTTGCTTTATAACTGGATTGACGGTGACAAGAGAATACACAAGATTCTTGCAAAAATGGGTGTTCCGATTGTTGCTGCAAAACAACAATGGCAATATTTAGATCCACCAATCAAGAACAAACTACCTGGATTATTGAAGAAATATCTACCTGAACTCCCACAAGTTGAAATATTTTACCGATGTGGTGTCACGTCCATGGACGTGTTTGTTTCATTAACTGCATTATTAGAGACCGGGGTTGGTCTCAACAATACTAGTGCTAATAGTATTGACCATGGTGACCTTGAAGATGAAAATGAACTAATTCGAAGAGAAATTAAAAGCAGAGAGTCAAGCTACATTCGAAATTTTTGGTCAGCCTTTGATTCAGTAAGTTCTTTTGGGATTTCCAACAACATTGGATTAGAAAAGGGAATAACAGCAGCAAAATTGGTTCAAAAAGAATTATTCCAAACTATCAAATACATAATTGAACAAAAATTAATTAAAAATTTAAAAGTTTATCGACTTTGCATTTTAAAAGATGAGTCCTCGCATCTGGGTTTTGATAATCCAGTATTGTTAATTAAATTGTCTAATCGTATCATGGATTATTTAAAACAACAAACACTGAAACCTTTAGTGGTAGCAGCAGAACTTTCCAATACATATTTCGTTTTGGGTATGGGAATTAACAATGCATTTTCTAAAATTTCTGGTGCTCAAATGAAGAAAGATTTCTTTGAAGCATCATTAGTGGAAATTAAAAAGGAAGATTTGGCTCCATTTTTGGAACAATTGACCTTCAATTTATAAAAAAAGAAAGCGAAAGAAAAAGATACTACTATATTGCATTCAAACCATAAATTTTTGTAATAATATACATTGTACAAGTACTGGCATAAAGAAAGAAAGAAAAAAAATCTATATTATTTGTAATTATTATCCGATCTGAGCATTTTTATTGCATAAATTGCTTTGTAGTTTCTTAATTGTCTTGCACCAATAATCTAGTTGAAGTTCTAGCTTGTTGAATCATATATTCGTCACATAACACTAATGCAGTCATGGCTTCGACAATTGGAACTGCTCTTGGGGTGACACTTGGATCGTGTCTACCTCTAGCAGCCAAAACACCACTTTTACCATCATAAGTGGCAGTTTCTTGTTCTTGACTGATAGTAGCAGCCGATTTGAAGGCAACTGAGAAATAAATGTTTTCACCGTTTGAGATTCCTCCTTGGATACCACCACTATTGTTTGTTTCAGTTCTTAATCTTCCGAAATTTTCATCATAATAGAATGCATCGTTATGTTTTGAACCAGGGATCTTGATACCTTCAAATCCAGAACCAAATTCAAACCCTTTGGTAGCGGGTAATGATAACATGGCATGAGCCAATTTAGCTTCCAATTTATCGAAACATGGTTCACCTAATCCAATTGGACAATTTCTGATAACACAAGTGACAACACCACCAATGGAATCTTTAGCATCACGATATTTTTCAATCACTTTAACCATTTCTTCACGGACATTTGCATCTGGACATCTTATTGGACCTACACCATCGACTTGTTCTCTAGTGATAGTGTTTAAAAGTTCTTGGAATTTTGCATCTTGAGGAGATTTACTCATAGATATTTCACCAATAGCACTTACAAAGGCAACAATTTCAACATTATTCACTTTGGCCAAAATCTTTTCTGCAATGGCTCCTGCGGCAACTCTACCAATAGTTTCTCTAGCAGATGATCTACCACCACCAGAACTAGATTTGGTTCCGTATTTCTGTATATAGGTCCAATCGGCATGACTTGGTCTTGGATACAAATCGGTCTCACTGTAATCACCAGGACGATGATCTTTATTTCTCACAATCATTCCAATAGGTGAACCCAAAGTTAATCCATTCTCAGTTCCACTTTGTATTTCAACTAAATCTTTTTCATCTCTTGGGGTAGATAATTTACTTTGACCTGGACGTCTACGAGTCAATTGTGGTTGAATATCTGCTTCAGTTAATGACATCCCTGGTGGACACCCATCAACAATACACCCAACTGATTTACAGTGTGATTCCCCATATGTAGTAACTTTAAATAATGTTCCAAAGGACGACATGTTGTTGTTTGTTGTTAATGATTTATCTTTGATAACTGATGTTGATATGTTCAAAAATAAATTTTTCAAAATTTTTTTTTTTTCAACTGCAAAGAGTGTGCTCATAATGAGAAAAAAAAACGGAAATGACTCAACCAAAATTTTGTCACCATATTATTATTCTTGTAAGCTCACACACAAACACACACACAAACACCCATAACAATTCTACTCTTTGATCCATTCAAAATGTACTAATAATACTGACTCTTATCTAACTATCTATACTATATATATACTTGATATTCTATAAAACTGAAGTTTTCTTTGTCTTGTTAACATTTTCCATAGCCAATTCACTCAAATATGGATACATGGAAGCATAACCTTTGGCATTAGCACTCGAGGCATTACCCAATTTCACTCTCATGGCGATCCCTTGACTAATAACTGAAAGACGTAACAACCCAAATGTATGACCAATTGGCCATAATTCAGATGGATTATTTTTCGAATCAGTCTTGGACCAAGTCACCAATTTTTCATATTCGTGCAATTTCTCGTATAAAAATGCTGTTGAGTTTTTATTTTCAGCACCCATTTCGGTTTTTTGAGGATAGTATAACATACGATTCAATTTGTTGGGTAATTGGAATGCTTGTAAGAAATTAGCCAAGTCGAAAAGTGGATTACCAACAGTAGTCAATTCCCAATCCAAGACACCACAAACGGTTTTCGACTTTGGATCAAATAGTATATTATCGATTTTCAAATCTCCATGAATCAAAGTCAATTTATCTGGATCTTGTGGAGCATATTTTTGTAACCAACCGGTAATTTTATCAAAATCAGGAATTGGTGGTACATGTTGACTTTGTAAATTGTGAATATTATTCAAGGTTTTAATTTGACGAGCAAAATAAGAGGTACTCTTTAATTTCTCGATATTTTGAAATTGGGGGAAATGAGATTTTGGTAATAATGAGATTAATTTCTCGACATTTAATAAATGAATGGCAGCAATTGTTTCAATAATGGATTTCCAATATTGTTTTTGATCGGATTCTTCAATACCAGGCATACTTGGATTCTTAATTTGAATACCATTTACATAATCCATAATATAAAACACATAACCAATCTGTGATTCATCTTCACATAACAAATGAACTTTAGGGACTGGTACAGTAAGGTTGTCCGATTCAGAATTCAAAATATTGATAGCATTCAAAATGAAAAATTCTCTTTCCACGGCATGAGCCAGTTTGGAAATCAATTTGGAATTAGGAGATGGTTTCCTACGTAAAACATAGTTTTTCCCTTCTGGAGTAGAAAGAAAATATGTTGGATTGGATTGACCAAATGTAAATTGTTTGATTTCACTAAAAGTGGTTGGAACTGTTGCTTTATGACCCAAAACCACTTTACTAGATTGTGAGGTTGTGGCTGAGGCAAGCAAATCTTTTAATTTGTTTATATCTAAAGGAGATCTAATATCAGTAAGTTCTGGAGCAGACATGGCTTGTGGAATTTGAGGTGTTAGATTGAATATGTATAAAGGATACAAATCAAACAAGAAAGAAAGAAGGATATATATATGAGAGTGAAAGAAAGGGCAGTTATAATTTTGAGGTTTAAATCGTTGGTGATTGAATGTGGGGAAAAAAAAAGTAGAAGCAACGGATTAAAATGGAGAAACAAATTTGAACTAATAATGTTTGGGTGGGACACGGGAGAAAAAAATTGAAGGTGGAGTTGCCGAGGGAAATTGGTAGTTGCAGAAACCATTTTCCGTTGATCATGGGATGCTACGGTATCTTCTTTTATATGGATTGCTTACCACTTGAGCCTTAGTTGATTAATAGGTACTATCGGAAACAGGTAGCAAATATAGAAAGTACCATCGTACATGCTTGCCTATGAGTGTTGGTTTCACTGAGAATTTGCACGTGAACCCCTCCAAATTGGGTAGTTACTTAAGATCAATAGACTAATAACTAGATATCAAGGTCATTGCTGAAATTCCCTTGATCGGAAAGTCTCTTCAATAGAAGAGAAACTGTGGTAACTCCAATTAATTCAATTCTGTACATTAATTCTAGATATTGATTTAGTCGAGAGGTAAAAATAATTTCAACCCAATATTGCTGGGAATACTATTCAAACCCCTGTATGTACAAATTTTAGCTATAGTATACTTTTATATCTGTATAAAATAAACTTTCGAACACCCTTCAAATTTCCAAGAAATTCAATTATGACCACTATAGTCAAATAATAATGTCTCTCAATGCAAACTCAAACTAACCATATACACAATGTAGACTTTAATGTTTCCTAGCAATCAACCTGACCCTTCCTCCTCTTTGCTTACTTGCAGGATTAGAAACAAAACGCACGGATAAATGCTCACACTCATAACCTCATCTTTTACATCCAACTAAAACAGTGACATCGTGCAAATCCGTCTTTTGGAGGAAATCGTAGGATAGGAAAAATGTATACGGCTCTTCACTGCTTGCTGAACACTGCCTCAGGCAACATATATTTACTGCCTCGTCTCTCTAATTTTTTTTTAATTTTATTTTTCTTGGGTTTCGTTGGTTATGATGCCTGGTTCCAATTTAGTATGTTAATTCAGTTTCAGGTGTTCTACTAAATCCACAATGGATCGAAACAATTCCACATTGGAAGTTGTCCCTATATCCCCACTGATATTTAGAAATATCGGCACATTGAATTTCTTCACTAATAGTTGATTAAGCAGTTTGATTTGATCGTTATTTGTCAGATTGTTCAAGTATGTCGAATAAGAAGAAATTGTATATATGTAATCACCCATTTCTTGATTGCCTTGTTGGTTGATGTATATTGACATTGGTGCTTTGCTATGAGTTTTGGAATTGAAGGTGATTACTATTGTATAGTCAATCCCATTTATATTTATGTCTTCGATTAAGTGAGTCATGGCTAGTAGGATGGGATAGTTGATGGCTGACTTCTTGATGTATCGATGTTGGTTCTAGACTGTTTTTATTAACTCTTTTTTTTTTTCTTTCAATTTGATTATTGTTGTGAAAAATCTGTATCAGGTATGTCAATGTTTGAAGGCTTTTCGTCTAAAAACTATTTCGTGCCAGTTGTCTCAAAAAAATTTTTCTTTTTCCGTTCCAAGTTTCGAGTGGTTGGTAGTGTGATGAGTGGTTCGTCGTGGTAGTGTGTATATGTGTATGTTCGTGTGACATGTTTACCAAAACCACTTTTTTTTTTCATTTTCCACGTGAGCCACAAAATGTACATTGTCTATCATACAGGATAGACATGATTTTGCATAATTATACGTTTAAACGTATAAGCATACACTAAATTGTTCTATTTGAGATTATAACTTGGCTTTTAAGGTTATAATAGGTTTAGAGGGTGGAGAGAGAAGGCTACAACAACTAGTAAAAAAGTTTCTTCCTCCGGGTGGAAAAAAGAGAAATAATAAGGAAAGTAAAAGGGGAAATTAAGTTTTGCAAACGATAGAATAAAGAATAATATAGAAATTCCCTTTCTTTTTTGATCCATTTATAAATACTTGCAATTAACCTCTTCAAATATATTTTTAGTTGTTTCCTTCTTTTTATAGAATCCAAACTTCTTGGTGAATTTTGCATTTATAAGGAATCTCAAGTCGTCAATATATTTTTAATTCTGGTTTTGGACCGCTTGAGATTTTTGTGAGGTTCCATAACACAATTTTTAATTAGCAGCAATTTGGTTTTTATTTTTTACCATTCGCATTCAACATTAGCCATTGGTACTACTACTACTGCTGTCCTAACCTATTGGCTTCTGCAACTACTACCACCGTCGTAAAGATTTACCTCCCCTTTCCTGCTCCTCGTTTGTTTTGCCCGCTTCTCAATTTGTGTTCTATTCCGTTCCCACGCAAAACAAATTTAAATCCTGCATTCCATTAAGAATCACCAACACAATACAATACAATACAACCACAGTACATATACATATATAACGACAAAACCATTACCCATTCCTCACCCTTTTTATAAATATTGTCAAGTGATTACAATTTTCTGATTGACAATACTGAATTGAATTTGAATTCAAAACAACAAAAAAGAAAGAGTGAGAGAAAGAGTGAGAGAAAAAAAATCACCTTATAATTTGTTTTGTTACCAAACAAAATTAACATTATAATATACATCCATATATAAAATAGAGAGTTAACCGAACAAAGTTGATTGTTCTTTTGATTATTTTTCATTTTAGTTTATTTTTGTTATTGTTATTATAGTTATTATTATTATCAAGTCTTTGTTGGGAATTTTTTATTTTATTTCCTTACTCAAAAAGAATTAATATTGAAATATTTACTAAAAAAAACCAAAAATCAACAAATCAATTAACCGTTTAATATAATAAAGAAGACGTCTCAGGATATTTAGTTTTACATCAGAAGCTTGATCTAAAAAGAAAACTACTATAAATCAAGGAATTTGTTTGAAGTTTAGAATTCCTCCCTTAAATAACTGGAACAAAAAAAAAACGCAGCATTAAATACCCCCACCACCCCCTCCAAACTAAACACAATTTGATTCATTTGATAAGTTAAGTGGATCTTTCTTTTCTTTATTCATTATTGAGAAGTTTAAAAACATAATATAAAAGAATAATCATATTATAACCTAAGTTTAACCTAACCTAACTTTCTCCCCCCTCCTCCTATTGTTGTGGTTTGTTTTTTTTCTAATATACTACCACTTTCCTTGAAAATAAAGAAGGAAGGACAAAAACAAATTGCAAAAAAAAAAAAGAGAAACAAGCTCCCACCAACAAAAACAACAAACATAATACAATCAAGTTGGGTTCGGTTTTTGTAATTGGGAAAGGAAATTTAACTAAATTAAATATAATAGGAATATATTTTGAATGCATTCTTTTTACGTTCACTTGTCACCTGGTTTTTAAAATTTTCATCAATTTTTTATCTACAACTTTCTTTTTCTTTTCTTATTTGATCTGATTTTTTTTTTCAATTTTGAGTTCTTATTTTCATTAGCTTTTTCCAGTTAGTGGTCCCTTGAGATATATATACATATAGAGAGAGATAGTGGATTTTCATTTTTTTTGCACCTATCATGAAAACTTCGTCATCAAGCTCATTGAGCATATCGAGATCAAGTAATTTGGAGTCACCTTCAATGTCACTGATTTCAAGCAAAATATCCAATGAAGATTCCAAAAATAAACCTGAAACTGAAACAGAATCAAAAGTTGAAACAAAAGGAAGTAAGCATGAAGATCGGTCAATAACAGAAACTTCCGACCAACTGGCAAAACAAGAGCAAGAAGGACAAGGACGTTCCCAAAACGAACCAAAACAAGAGTTGATTCAAAGTTTGAATAAATATGTTTTCAACACGCAATGTGGTAATGGACAAACTTTCAATAATTTCCCAATTATTGTTAGAATTCCTATTAACGATAAACAAGGTAGGCAAGAAATTGAGAATTTTGTTTCTGGATGTTCAGGAATATCAGCAGTCTATCATCATCAAGAGAAGAAAGAAATTGATAAGGCGGTGGAGTTTTTCAATATAGGATTCACTACAAAGAAGGAATTGGATGATTTGATTTATAAATTGTACCAAGAACAAATTGTTTATGAATTGGATTATTCAAAATTTATATCGCATCCAGGGATTCTTTTCATTAAAAATTTATCAAGCAATTTGATGTTTGATAATAACTATAATCATAAAGAAGACAGAACAGAAGACGACTACGACGACGACCAAGAGGAAACAGAAACAGAGTCAATTACCATTGTGGAATCTACTGAACCCAAGCATAAATTGTTTGAATTTTTAATGGATAATTCATATTTTAAATCATTACAAGAGGTGAAAATTTTCAATAATGATAATAACAATATTTCTACCATACCTTTATCATCATTTGCCATTGTTAAATTTTCTAATCATTTGGATGTTGATATTTTAATTAAAAAATATAACAAGTATGTCCCCAATATTTTCAATAATAATACCAATATTCCATTGTTTCTTAATAAATATCTTAATCGAAAAGAAAGATTTGTGTTCCCAGGAGCACCAAATTTGGCCAATACTACCAATAACACAACTAATAGTAGTGGTGGTACTAGTAGTACAGGAACAACAACAACAACAAACACAACAATTAGCCCTACAAGATCAATGGATAATTTTAATCTTATTATTGTTGAAAATTTACTCAATTTTTTACCTCGAATAAAATTGAATGAAGAAGTATTTAATGGGTTTATAAATAAATTTAATAGTTTTGGTAATTTAATTGATCAAATTTATTTCCCACTTTCAGATAAGGGAGCAAACTTGGAAGAAATTAAAACTTTGGATTTTGGATTCATTAGATTCAAACAACTAGGTAGTAACAACAACAATAATGGCAACACAAATATAATGGAAAATACTTTACGAATATTGTATTATTTGAATGGATTGACTTGGGAAGAATTTAATCAATTGGATGTAAACAATTTACGTTCATTTTTACAAGATGCCAAATTTGAACAGCGCGAGCTACCAAGTGAAGAAGAAGAAAACGAAGAAAATGAGACAAACAATACTACTACTACTACTACTAATGATGATGATAATGATCAAGGTTCAAATCAAGGTAAACTCTCAATTACAATTGCTCAACATAAGCATAATCATTATTTGTTTGCTCAATCTAATAGTTTATATTTATCAATGGGGAAAGATTCTAGTATTTCCATTAGTTTCCCAAATCCGGTTTTCACTATTAATCAATTTTCACGAAGTTTAAATTATCAAGAAACAAATATTTATGTAAATAATTTGCCCATTGTATTTAATAATGATGATTGTACATGGGAATCATTTTGGGGTCAATTTGGAATTATTAAATCGGCCAAAATTATTAAACCTCAATTTTATCATGAATATGAAGATGATCATAAATCAGGTAAAATTGGATTTGTGTTTTACAAGACATTTAAAATGGCCATTAGAGCTATATTAATGACAAATAATAAAGTGGTTAATGTTGGTCATTATAATCCTATTGTTATTCAATCTTCATTTGCTATTCAAAAATCAAATTCAAATAAAGATTCAAAACAACAACAACAACATAATCATCATAATAATTTATCTATTACTAATCCTAATCATATGGTGGTGGGGTCCAACAATACTGTATCTGCAACGGCTGCAGCAGTAGCGGCAGCGGCAACAGTGGCAAATCAATCGTATTATACTTATCAACCAATGTTGCCTTATTATTATGGTTATCCTGCAACTCCTTACCAATTTGCCAATGTATTACCTGGTCCACCACCACCACCACCTCCACCACATCCCCACCCACTTCCTGGTGCTGCTGGTTCTGCTGGTTCTGCTAATTCCGTAACTGGTGATAATAATAGAAATACGGCAATGTCTGCTGCTGCTACTGCTGCTACTACTACCGCGTATTCAAATTATTTGATACCAGCAAGAGGTTATCCATATTATTATTTCAAGTTGGGTGTGGATAAATCAAACAAAGAGTAAAAACAATGTTGCCCCGTTTGTTTCGTTTTTTTTTTAGTTCTTCTTTTCAGTATAGGTTATTATTTATATTGATTAACAACAACAATAAATAAAAAAAGACACATTAAAAAACTTGTTTGGTAATTATGATACAAAAATTTGTTTATTAAAATGATTTTTTTCAAACTATTTACAATGATGGTGGTGACGACGACGAAGAAACGGAAGATGATGGTTCATCTCTATTTATTGGTTTAATAGTTGATGATTCAACATTAATCTCTTCTTGTTGTTGTTCTTCTTCAATAGGTTCCACCAGATTAACTTCTTCAATGTAATGTTTTAACATACTTTCAATTCCATTCTTTAATGTCACAGAACTGGAATCACAACTACGACAAGCCCCTTTCAATCTTAAATATACTGTACCATCTTCCTCATTAAAATTGACAAATTCAATATCACCACCATCATCTTGAATTGCTGGTCTGATTCTCGTGAAAATCAATTCTTTGATCATTGATACAACTTCATCATCATCTTCATTTATCGCCATATCATTAGTTAATAATGAATTCCCATACTCATCAACATTATCTTCTAATAGTATAGGGGTACCATTAGTTAAATATTCTGTTAATATGGAAAAAATTTCCGGTTTTAAAAGTGACCAATCAAAATTATTTGACTTTTCAATAGTGATGAAATCACTTCCAAACATAACTGATCTTATCCCATCAATACTGAATAATTTAAGTGCTAATGGAGATGATGCAGCTTCTCGACCACTTAAAAACTCTTTGGTTTGATTATCTTGTAAAATTTTTATCAGTGGTAAAAACTTTAATGCTTGTTCATTAGGAGTTTCTGAAGTTTGAATGAATAGATTTCTTATGGTGGTGGTTATCAAAGGGGTTCTCTTGGTTATTGGTGTATAATGAAGTAAAGATCGTGGAATATTTCTAGTAAATGTGAACATTATATATATTATGTTAAAGATGGAATAGATTATTTATTGATGCAATTTCTCTTCATCATATTTTATTGTTTCTTTCCTTTCTTTTTGATTGTATTGAAGAAAAAAAAAAAACTGACCAGTGCACACGACTAAGTGTAGAGTACTTTCCAGCAAAAGAAAAAAGGAAAAAAATTCTTATATAATTTCGGACCATATTGAAAAAGAATACTTTAATCATCTTTGGGAATTTGATTATCTGAATTAATAAAGATAGAGATTGAAAATTATGGATGCGGTATTAATTTCATTATTAACAATCTTACTAGGATTTGTTTTAATACTAATTATTTTTTTCATACAAACTGGTGGGTTGAAATCCCTCGTATCGACCACCACATCCAAGAAATCATCACTTTATCATCCAACTTTCCTTATACTAGGAGCAAACAATTCTGGGAAAACATCTTTCTTCTACAAATTACTACAATTATCTAATGATGATGAGATAGATGACAAGGCCAACACTACTACCGTTGCTGCCACAGTATCATCATTGGAACCAAATGTTACAAAGATAAATTTACCAATTTCCAATCCATCAATTGGTAAACCATTTCAATTGATTGATTATCCCGGACATTTGAAATTACAAAAAGTGTTTGAACGATTAATAATTGATGAAATAACATTAAAGAATCTTAAGGGGGTTGTATATATGATTGATTCTTCTAGTGTTAATATTAATGATGATACCAATTTGGAAAGTATTGTTAAATTCTTGTACAATTTATTTAGTATTACGGAACGGATACCTAATGGAGTTGATTTTTTGATTGCTATTAATAAAACTGATTTATTTGATTCTGTCCCTGTTCATAAAATAAAGACAAAATTAGAATTGGAAATCAATAAATTGATCCGTCATGAAATTGAAAATGTTGAAAAAACTTCGGGCATTGACGATAATGATAACGATAATGGTAATCAGAATAGCAACGGTGGTGGTGGTAATAGTTCCAATGGTGATAACAGTGATGGCATTAACGGTGAAAGTTTGAGAGCATTTTGGATGAGTGTTGTTGGGTCTGGAAATTTCACTTTTGATAAGTTGGAAGGTAATGTTGATTTTGTTGGTGGTAGCGTTTTGAAAAATAAGATTAGTCAATGGGAAAATTGGTTTGATGAAAAAGTTGTTAATCCATAAGTGTTGGAAACCTTAGTTTTGTCAATTTCTACATGTTCTTTTGCAATAACAACAATAATATACGTATAATATATGAAAACTTATAATAATATAAAAAGAATAAAGCTAAACAAACAATAACAACAACAGTAATAAAAAGATATTTAATATATAAAAAAAGGAAAAGTAACTTACATAGCACACACACACATTCAACTTCCACAATACAACAAAATTCCTCTCCCATAATGATAATAGCATCACCAAAATCCGATTAAATCAATAAATTCGAACAACATCAAAAACTAATAAAAATTTCACAACACTCAAACAATTCTTTGTTTTTCTTTTTCTTTAATAAAACTAATATTATATATATAAAAATAAAGCATACCATTAATAAAGCATCACCATTCAACATTCTTTCTTTCTTTCTTTTCTTTCTTTTTTTCATCATCAAATTGATTGTAATAAATCGTTAACTTTCATTGGTAAAAAAAATATGAAATATTCTACTTTTTTTACCGGTTTCGTAATATACAAAATTTTTACAAGAGAAGTAATAAAAGAAGAAAGTAGGTGTTGTTGTACCTCTCTCCCCCTCCACTCAACTATGTAAGATAATAATAATAATAATGGGAAAAGAACAAAAAAAAAGACTCTATATATGGTACAACCCAATTAATGTCTAAAATGATTAACTTTTTTTTTATACAATAATGCATTGAATAAACAAACAAATCAAGAATTGGAACTGGATGGGGATGTGGATGTGGAATTGGAAAAGTATTTCTGAATAAAGGGGGATCTAATATACAAAAAAAAGGATTGGTGATACAATGAATTGCAAAATTATATGCATTTGTGTTTTGAAGTTTGTAATTAATTGTGATTGTAATTGTAATTGTGATGAGTGTTGGGTGTTAGATGTTGGTGTAGATTTAGGTAACGGGGGGTGGGGGATATTGTACGTTTGTGTTTGTGTATGTATGTGTGTGTTTGTAGGTTTGTGAATATAAAAAAGGAAACAGGAATAATAAAATAACAATAGTGACAATAATTTTATCAATTTCAAGACTCATCGTGTAAACTCGATTATTTCACAGCCTTCTTTGGTTTTCTTTGATTGGCTCCTGGTCGATTGTTAGCCACATTTGCTGGGGCATATCTTGGTTTTTTGTCTGCTGGTTTCAAAATTTGGAACGAACATAACAAACTTTCATCAACTGACATCATGGCACCAGCATTATCGAATTCACCACAATAGTTTGGTGCTGAAAACAATGTTACCAATTGTCGTTTGCTGAAAAACTCGTATCCGTCTTCAACAACTTGATGGGCACGACAGATCAAGTCCATATCATGTTTTTGTAAAAATCGAGACACAACATCAGGTCCAAAAGTAAACGACACACCACGGTCATTCTCCGACCATCCAGTGATGTCCTTATCGGGATCTGACCATAATAAATCACACAACAACCCGACATCTGGGATATCGGTTGGTCTCATTACTCTTCTGATCTGTTCCATAGAATTCAAATCTGGAGACAAACCTCCATGCATGGTGAAGATTTTCTCGTCAATTATGGCAGCGATTGGAAGACAATTGAAACAATCTGTAAAAGTCTTCCATAATTTTATATTGAATCTTCTTTTACATTCATCGTAGAATCCATAGATACGGTTGATACTGGCACATTCGTGGTTACCACGAAGAATGAAAAAATTTTCTGGATATTTGATCTTGTAGGCAAGTAAAAGGCAAATTGTTTCTAATGATTGTTTACCACGATCAACGTAGTCCCCTAAAAATAAGTAGTTGGCTTCAGGGGGGAAGCCACCATATTCGAATAAACGGAGTAGATCGTAATATTGTCCATGGATATCACCACAAATCTTGATTGGTGCCTCTAACTCCAAAAGAATAGGTTGTTGGATGAAAATTTCACGGGCCTTAGTACAAAGGAATCTAATCTCATTTTCGGTTAATGTAACTTGTTTTCCGGGTCTTGATCCTCTCACTTCCAAAAGACGGTCGACAATATTGTCAACGGAGATGGAATCGTCTTCGATATTGTTTGACATTATAGGCTATATTACTAAATGTTGTTAGTAAGCAATTGGACACACCAAATAAAAAAAAAAAAAAAATATAAACAGCAAGAAACACATTGTTGAACAATAAACAAAGGTGGCAAATCCCTCTCTTTTAATCAACTGAATAGTGTTCTATACTATCATATGTGATAATTAACATACCTTTGATGATGGAATACTAGGGTTTGGTT